>NW_017306358.1:114929-118260 GCF_000935625.1 Nanorana parkeri | reverse complement strand
TCGGCTGCCCTCGGCAGCTTCGTGAATAGACCCCTATATTAACTCCCAAAGCACTAAAACAGTTTTACCTTATCACCAAAAATTACTGCCAAACGCTTGCAATGCTAAGACCTCAGCACCAATAACAAATAATTAACAAAAGATAGAACTGAGTCCTGGCATAAGATGATTGGCAGGTGTATGTAGAGAACTAAGGCACTGGAGGATAGCTGGCTGGATTTGGGTCTGTCAACCACAGGGATGGACCATACTGTTGCTCCTTAACCCGTCCATAGAAAAGGGAACCTTCTCTTCAGTAAATCTGCACTAGAGTTGTGAATGAATGATAAAAAATGTAACCATGATTGTAAACTCTGCTGATGAATGGATGCTAAAGTGAATGTTAGTTGCTAAGCGCTTTCTTTCTTCCCTGTTGCAAAACTCTGCTGAGCCTGTTTCTTTATGGTAGACTCTGCCTGTCAGCCAACACATGTGTGTTATAGGAAATACATTGTTCTTTTTTGCAGCAATTGTAGAATATCTCAACTTGCAAGGGTGCATGTCGTACATCTGGGTAAAAATAAGAATTCTGAAATACGATGGAGAACAGATCTGAGAAGTGACTGTTAATCCATACTTCAGCGCTGTGGTTCATATTGAAATACTGTTTTTAATAAACCAACTGGTCTACACTCGCAGTCAAGTTACAACTTCATTTACAGCTCATAAAACAAAAAAATAGATCATTACGGAGCATTGTGGTATTCTTGGGCTAACTGATCAATAATCACTGATAATAATGCAGCATTTGTGGTCAGCATTACAAAGCTCAGGTGACTTCATATTCTTCGTACATGCCTCCACATGCCCTGACACTATAGTGAAGTGAATAAACCTGCTTTATAAGGTTCCAAGCTAAACAGCCATGAGCACAAAAAAGTTATTTTATGAGTTATAAACCAATTATTTCTTATGCAAAGGCAATGTGTTTCATTGTGAACAAAATACATTTTATAGTTGTTAATTATATGCGCAAGATTATTAATTTGATTTCAAAATTTTGTGTGCTGTGTCACAGCATGATAAACTGATCTTGCTTTTTATCATACTGTATGGATCTCAAACAATTCTATACAGAAAACATTTTATTTTATGGCAGTATGGACAGTATGGCATTAAAAAGCCTGTAGAACTGCAAAGCAGCATGGGAAAGTTTTTCTAATATACCCCAATTTTACAATAGCAGATAATTTTTTACTGAACCACCACACTTTTCGAACCCTTACCTGAAGCGAATCAGCCAGGTTGAATTTTGAACCTGGTGAATCAATTATCTCATCTCTATGCTAACTGACTGAATCTGACAGGTACCCATTATAACTCTCATGGGGCTTATTTGCTTTTAATCCAGTCTGTCAACACCTATTTATCCCTGAGCTGTGTGAAGGATGAGGAAGCTCAGTGATGGATTTCAGTGCTATAACCCTTGGTGATAGCTTAGTAGCCATCTCGGCACTAGCTTTTTGACACTTAGGCTTCCTTGTCCTCTGCTGTGATCAAGGTGAACAGGGGCTACTTCTTTCTTTACTGTATATCATATTATCCCTTAGGTAGGGTGCCACCTTTAAATTGAATAAAAACGCAATATGCTGAATGTGACAGATATAAATTACCCGGGATTTTGTGAAGGAACAAACTGAATGGACTTGTTCAATTTCAAGAGAACACAGCAGTAAAAATAAAATAAAAGAAGAAATCGATTTCCAGATAAATTAACTTCAAAACGGTAACTGATTAAGCCAGTTTGCCTTTTATTATCGATTTCTTTTACTTCTTAAACTATATTATAGTAAGAGATCATGCAAGTGCATGGATATACCCTTTCTATTTGTAGATTATTCTGGTCAAAAACACACACAGATTGGAAATGAGCTACAGCAGAGATTCATGAATTTACCATGAAAAGCCACACTTTGGTCTTTTGATTCTGGAAGAAGTCACGTTCATGATGAAATCTATAATCTTTTCCTCCATGTAAACCTAGCTGAAGCAAAACAATGAACTTGAAGTGGTGTTCTTAGAATACATTTTGTTAATCAAGATGTCTGTGTCAGGTTTCCATGTTATTGAAGCCAAGTTCAAGGAGAGTGTCTTATGCTGATTGTTTTTATCACCTTACTCATACAGGAACGAATGCATTGCTTTATGCTGTAATGCCCTCCATGTTATTACAAACACTGGGCATGTCAAACCATAAATCCAAGGTAAACCCATTTTCTTGACAATGAATAACCATTATACAGCCAAGCTGCATGTCTGCAAAATTCATTTTTATTAGCAGTTATACTGCAACTTTATTCTTACCCAAAGAAAGTGGCCTTAGATCCCAGAAAAATTAATCTAAAGCATTTTATTATGTATTAATCTCTTTAATTCTTTAAGCCTTAAATATCTATCTAATACAATAAATGACACTTGAAATGCATTGCTTGTCCTTTGCTAATGCAATCAAACCAGACAGATTTACAGTAGAGTCTAATTTGATTAACTTAAATCATTACATTTTATTGTTCATATAATTTACGGAAACACAAAATATCATAACACAATCATTATTTGTCCCAAGTGAGGATAGAAGATTTGTCAGTCATAGATAATTGTTGTAGTGAGATAATATATAAGGCAGCTTTATATGGATGAATGCCTATTCTAACCCTTTGCTGTGTGAGCTGTTTTTGCATTTTTGGCACACAAGATAAAAAGCACATTTTAGGCCTGAATATTACTTGACACACCCCAGAATTATATATTTTCTGAAAGCAGATACCCAGTAGAATAAAATAGTTGCAGCTGCAATTTTTTATGTCACACAATATTAGTGAAACTGTTTATCAAAGCCAAATTTTCAGTAACAAAAATACATTCAACAAATTTTAGTGCATATAAACAGAATGCAATACTTAATTTTTGGTAAAATATAAAAGATGGGATTGTACTAAGTAAATTGATGGGCTGGGGAATGACAGCTCTGAAACCAAAATTAATGAAAACCTTGTCACTTCCAGCTTTTTTCAGCACAATGACAATCAGAAAACAGGCGTTCGTTAATTGTCCTCCACCCCACCCACTGATAAATGCCATGTCAGTTCTGGGCCTACAGGAGGGGCAGTGGAGCCCAGGATACATGACTAGGGTAGTCTGGCAGGGAGCAGTACCTTTGTTAGTCTTTGAAAGTGATCGGGCAGCTTTATAGCTGCCCGATCACTTCCAAACTTCCACTGTAAAGCCAACAGTCTGCTTATGGATCCCTATTCCAACTGGGAGTCTGCTTACAGAGCTCTGCTGTCATTTA
>NW_017306358.1:103300-109056 GCF_000935625.1 Nanorana parkeri | reverse complement strand
TTCCAACTGGGAGTCTGCTTACAGAGCTCTGCTGTCATTTACTAGTGAAATTATAAAATATTGATTAAGCAGTAGAGCCCTCACTATGTAAACTTTTATTAAAAATAGGGATGTGTGATTCGGACGAAAATCTGTTTCTGGACTATTTGTGGAACCCATTGTAAAGTCCAAAAATTGCATACTTTAATTTAAATCCCATTGAAGGTTATGGTGGTGGGGGAATCAATTCTGCCCATTTTCAATTCTAATAGTCAAGAGATTGTTAAACACAGGGCAAGGGAAAACGGGCACTGCCATGAGGGGCATATACCAATGCAAAAAAAAACCCTACTGTGCCGCAAAGAAAGGGTTTATGCTATTTTAAGAGCAACATAGGAAAATCAACATTCATTTTTATTACATGCTTGGCAGTGGCACCTGTTTGTGGTGTTATGAAACAGTATGATTCTTACTGACAGCATACAACAACAACAACACACAACGACAACATATTCTGGCATCACATATTTTGAACATATAATTGATTTTATGAACTTTTATATTTACTGTGACTTAAATACAGAAGCAGCACCCAATATGATTTATTACAACTTGAAAAATAGGCCTTTTTAGGTAGTTTTGACTGCTACACCGGATTTTTGATGCAGCGGTAATAGGTCAAAGTGGATCAGTGGAAGTAGCAGCCACAGCAAATTTAAAATGTATAGGAAAAAAAAATTAAAGTTAAAGTCATCAACTTCATACTGATTGGTTAGTGGCAAAACAGTTTCATAATATAGCTTTTGGGCTTTTTTTTTCACAGTATCACACTGTATTATCTTTTAAAAAAGAAATCAAAGTGTATTATTTCACAGAAAAAAATATTGCACTGACTCAATGCACAGTATGTAAACACTTTTACTGGGCTTCGGTTTCATAGGTTTCAGCCAGATTTATAATCAAGAAATCAAAATTAGAGTGAATTATTTCACAGAAAAGGCCACGTGCTGTACACACATTAAACTATAACAAAATAACTTTATTCTTCACAAAGTCAAACAATTGAATAAAAATGTGAAACCTTTTATAAAAACACTTCAATCCCCACTTATAGGATCTGTAATATACTGCATATAATTCTACAAGTCCCATTGATGCATATAAGACCAAGAGGTGTGTAGATTGATTGACAATTCCAACAAACATGTAAAAAAAAAATCTGGAAATCCAGTTCTCTATTATGTCTGTCCTATGAATTATGAATATGATCATATATTATAAGCTGTTGTTGGCCAACAATAGGACTAATATATATATATTACTGCAAAGCTTCAAATACCAGGAATTGCACAGCTAAATCAGATAAATCAATGGATTTAGCTTCATTCACACTTTCCACTTACATTTTTGTCCTCTATATGCAAAGAAAAATCTGTCAAGCTAGATGCTGCGTTTAGGCTTCTAGATGCTTTAAATGACATCTGTTTATATGTGTTTATGTGCATTTAGATGCATCTGGTACCAAATCCTAGTATCATGCTTTTACTTGTGTTTTGTGCATTTACATGGGTTTTGGCTCATTTGGAAGTTCATATCAAATCCTAGATTCAGCTGACTTCTATTTTTTTTTAAGCGCAGATAAACTGACTGCAGATAAAAGCATATAGTGCACGTACTGCATATCACACATATATCACATAGGGGTTATTCACAAAGCTGCCGAAGGCCGCCGAGTGAATAACCCAGCCGCAGTGAAGTGAGCCAAACTACGTTCGGCTATTCACTTCTGGCTTGTACCGCTGATTTTAAGCCGTACATCGGCTGAAATCAGCCGTACATCGGCCGCCTTTGGCTGCACTTCGGTCAGACGAACATGCTCTGACAAGAGTCTTCTAGCAGGTTCCGGCCAATAAATAACAACTGGCCAGAGCCAGCCATGATGTCAATGTTGTTCTTTGTTAATGACAGATCAGCGTCCCAAGGTCATTTGGGGACACTGATCTGTCATTACAACTGGGCGGAGCCAGCTGTGAGATCATGGGACTCACACCCTAGTATCGTGACAGCAAGGTCCAGTACTGCCGAGAAGTATCAGAACTTTGTCGGTTCAGTATGGCCAAGCATTTGGGCATGCAGGAAGCAGTTAAAGCTGCTGCAGGTATGTGCATGCAACTTCTAGTTTTTCCCCTTTATAACTGCTAGTAGTTTTTTGACAGAGCATTTAAAGGACAATTTCAGTCAAACATAAAAAATGTTTTATCTTCCAAAATATTTGCAGTGTTGCACTTTCTACCCGCTATTGGACTAACCATATAGCGTTACCTTCTCCTCCCTGAAGTGCCTGAAGTAACTTTCTGCCTCTGCTTGTCAACTTACAAAGCAGACTAATCTTGTGCAAACCCTGCAGAAAACTTCAACTTTCATGTGCCAGCTTAGTATAAAGACAGATTTTAGGTCATTACACTGGCTGAGTTTAAAAATTAGTTCATAATTTGGAGCTAATGTGATTTTTTAAATATATTTCTTTAGAGTTCTTATTTAAACCTTGCCCTCATAGCTTAGTGTATTTATGCTCCTTTACGGATCTTAGGAATTATAGGACATGCTGAGGTGGTAGTGAGTTTAATAAATGTCTATATTATTCAGCTGCTTTCATTGAACTTGGGCGAAATATTTAATGTTACAATATGTGCAGTATACAGTAGAGTATAAGGAATTCAGCTTTATTTTACCACTATTCACCTACCATTGGAGTTCTAATTGAATATATAATTCCATGTATATTTTCCACTGGATTCAATGAAAAATTACAAAATGGCACATCTATAAAAATGCAATTAGTAATTCTTGCTCATTTAACATACATTTAACACAATTTACATGTAAACCAGTAAGGGCTTTTTTTTTAAAGCTAACACCTAGGTAATATAAATTTACTGTCTGAGTGCTGTACAGAGAGTGTACAGAGTAGCTAGACTGGGATAGGTAGAGTTAAGCAGGGAGAGGCAGAACTTGGTGGGCACAGGCAGTCTACAGGCATGGGCTCCTAATTCTGATGTCTTCCTTGTCCTAACATAAAGAGCATCAATGTGACTGGTTGCTCAGTGCACAGGGGGTTATTGGGATGGCGGGTCACATAAACAGGAAGTCAACATCTTAGGATCCTGTTGAGGAAAGTTTTGAAGAAGCACAAAAAGTTAATGAAATAGACTGAGGAGAAAATTAGGTAAACCTATTACGGCATGTATGCATTATCTTCTATGTGCCCGAAGTTCAGCTCCAGCTGTAATGCCTTATTTCTTTAAACTTCTCTTCATCCTCTAGATACAGGAAGGAAATTCCAGCAGAGCCCTCAATGAGGCAGCCTGCTAAATGATAGAGAGGGTTGGAAAAACCACCAGAATGAGCTGGAATTTTATCTGCACCTCTGCAAGTCCTATGATTTATACTATGTGGTTAAGCAACTTTGTAATTTGGACAAAATTGCAGCATGATTCATAAGGCAGAGATGAAACTCCAGAGATAAATAATTGAATTATTACGAATTTATGTTTTTACAATTTTTTATGCAACTAGACAGCCATGCTACATGGAACTAATAGAACAGGTTACACTATACAGATAAAAGGAAACATTAAACAGGTAAGCAGGTAACGTAAGGTAAGTGTAATAACTGCTTAACCTCCCTGGCGGTATGATTATGTCAGGAATTTTGTACCAAAAGCGGTACAATTTTTTGCATGGAAATTTGTTGTTTATTAAGTATTATTTCTATGCTGGAATTCCTTTTTAAGAATTACACTATTTATTCCAAATTAAACTAACTCTTTAACAAATTTAAAATGTAGCCTAGTTTCGGTGCTTTATTTTAGCCTCAGTGTAAAATGTATAGTCGAATAAGAATTTTTTCTCAATCCATAGAAAGAGACAGTAAGTTTTTTGTTGTTGTTGCTTTCATCAGTACATGCAGCAAACAGATGGTGAACAATAGTGCATCCCAATAGCCTCATCACAGAGGTATTCAGCTCTTGAGCTGTGTCTTCAGTAGGGAATGATTGGCTTGGTCTACCTGATTATTACAAAACAAGAAAACCAAGACTATAAATTTCACTCACTGACGTCCGAGACAGCTGCTGATTCAGTTTGAAAACATCACAGAAAATTGGCTGAGGGAAAAGGTTCTTTATGTTTAATAAGCTTCTTTTTCTTTAAGTAATTTTGGCTGGTCTTCCTGAGGGATGTCCAGCTCAAATGAGAAGCTGATCTTTTCTATGGAAGCATGGTCTGAGTTGTACCTTTGTGAGAGAAGTACGAAAATGAAGATAAAAGGCTGGCCTGTACTTTAATCACAATGTCTCCTGGAATAGCCATCTTTATTTATCTCTGTGTAGTAACAGCTTTTACTTTGGCTGTGGACTACAGCAGCAATAAATCATAATATTCAGACAAGTCAGGCTCACTGTACAGCTGGGTACAGATGACGGAAGCCCATTTGGGGTCTAAGTACCACATCTACAGACTCTTGATAGAAAAAGCAAAGTTCTTTACCAAGAGAAGCTGCATTACTATACTATAAAACTTGATTTATTACTGGAATTATTTTATTAAATGTTTATTCAGTAATATACAGTATATATATATTAGCAAAGGATGATCGATCAATTGTGAATTCTAGTTACTATGGTGACCTGCCCTTTTCAGGACATAGGAATAAAGCACAGCTCCTCCACGGCTTTAGCATGGGAAAGACAGCCAGGTGCTTGCCGGCAGGAATGTGTCCTTGGTCCAACCAAACAGGTGTATAGTAAAAGATTAATCCGGCTGCATTTCGATCCACACAATCAGTGTATTGAAAATTTGTCAGTGTCCTGCCCAAGGTCCCCCCCACCCTCTGACATATTTCACCCAATCCCGGGCTTAGTCATAGATCCTTCCTTTACTACATGCTCCTTTCCAGGAAGCATGTTATTGAAATAACATGAACTTTACAGCTGATATAGCTAATGCCCATCTGTATTGGTAAATTTATTGGTTAAATACCATACATGAAAACTGAAGCCAAAACCTTTCTTTTTAGTTTTGGAGTGGAGAGGGATAAGAAGACCTGTCATGTTTTTATTGCCATCCTCAATATTGTGTCCCAGTTAGGGAGATTTACTCTCTCTGTTTGTCCTGGCGACCTTTATCACTAAAAATGAAAGTTAAAATAGATAGATGGGAATAGATGGGAAATCTCCCAATGGGGACCCTGCTGACCATGAGGGATTTTCCTCTCTTTGGAGGGAATTTCTCTCCCTTCCTGTTGTAGTAATTGGAACACAGATGGCAAAAAAAGCTGACTGGGGTTATAATCCTCAAAAAAAACTTTATTACTGTGAAAAAGAACATATGCAATGATTAGCTATTTATAGACTTTTCACTATCTTTTGTGTAAATTTAGGGTGATGCTAGACATGATAACTTTTGGGTTGACTTAGAAGGAGTAGAAAATGCTACCTGCTAAGTGAACGTTCATCAAGTAAGACAAGCGCTTAATTTTGTGAATACAGTGAAGCTATGTTCCCATCAATTAACCAATCATATTTAAGGCAAATCATTTTTTGTTAATTCTGCTGTAGGACTGGCATATTTAAAGCATGCTGCTTCACTTTATTTACTTAGCTTAGTGAATATTCTCGACTTCTTCAGTAAGTCAACCCCTAGATTGTAAGCCCTCACGGCAGTGGCGTAACCAGAGTTATGGCTGCCCGGGGCAGAACATTTTTTTCCGCCCCCCC
>NW_017306358.1:101102-102594 GCF_000935625.1 Nanorana parkeri | reverse complement strand
TCACGCCACTGCCTCACGGGCAGGGCCCTCCTTACCATCTTGTCCTTAATTGTATTGTGATTGTAATGTCTTCCTTATATTGTAAAGCGCTGCGCAAACTGTTGGCGCTATAAAAGTCCTGTATAATAATAATAATGTAATTTTTAAAGGAACCATCAACTTGCTTTCCTGATAGCATGTTGATAAATCTAATGCTACATAGTAGGAATATAAAAAAGATATATGCAATAATGTGCCGAGCTGAAGAAACAATCAAATAAAAACAGTGAAATATACAACAATGATTATAGGCTGAACTCAAACCACATAACATACACTGTGAAATAAAGTCCAAAACGAATCAAACGATGTGGTGCAGATAACGAATCAAACGCGATGCAATGAGGGGGATGTATCAAAACTGAAGCAGACAAAATCCTTGTGAATCAAGTATAGTCCACTTGATTCACATTACTTGTACTTCCACTCTCAGCCTGATTGTACACAGGATAACAGGAAACCCATGTAAATGGAGATCAGCTTTACCTATTTGCTATTATTATCTTGTTTTACCAATACAGTATTCGTATAATCATATACTGCAGGCTTTCCATTCACAAAAAATGAAAGGAAATCTTAACCGTTAGAGGAACAGCTCATCCCGTTGTTTAGGTCTATGCGTTACAAATATAAATTCTGGATATACTAACTATGAATACAAAAAGGACATTAACCTACAGAGAAAAAGAATGGCAAATTAGTTTGTTTTCATACAATGTTTTATATTATTATACAAACTGATGTTACTTGACTGGAGACACGTACCCTGCAATCTGAGGTGTTACAGTGTTTGCTGGTTAACATTGTGCGGTATTAACATTTTGCCAGTGACTGTTCTGTTATTTTCTACTGACCCATTTTCTAAAGAGAGACTTTGTGAAGAAACTTATGGGTCTATTCACGAAGCTGCCGAGGGCAGCCGAGTGCATGACCGATCTGAAGTGAAGTGAGCCGAACACTGTTCGGCTATTCACTTCAGGCTGGTACGGCTAATTTCAGCCGTACATCGGCTGAAATCAGCCGTACATCGGCTTGCTTCGTGTGGCTTCGGGTCGGCCGAACATGCTCAGCATGTTCGGCCGACCCGAAGTGCAGAAGGAGTTCGACTCAGCCGATCCAACATCTGGATCGGCTGAGCCGAACCTCCGGCAGGCTTCTCACTGCTTAAATTTCAGTGTGTTTAAGGGCTTTAATGACAATGACATATTGCCATTCAATTTCACTTTATTCTTTTTTTTAGCATTATACTAATATCAGATTATACTTTTGGTCACACACCCCTTCAGGGAAGTAATGAAATACCTTTTTTTTTTCTATCCTCAGAGATTTACTTCTCATTTTGAAAATGTGTGACAGACAGTGATTCCTATTAGATCATTTACGTTGACACACATTATACTAAGGTCGAAATTTCTGACTAAAAGAAAAATCACACCTGATCCTTCTGAATTAT
>NW_017306358.1:77583-98981 GCF_000935625.1 Nanorana parkeri | reverse complement strand
CTAATATTTTTCACTTTTTGTAACATTCATGTAATTAAATTTCTGGATATACCCTGAAATTAAATTATAAAACAAATAAACTGTCTTTTGTCCACCTACAAACTTCCGTGTTATTTGTACTTTTTGTACTTGTTACAAGTACCGTGTACTTGTTATATGTAACATTTAATACCAATAAAAGTTTATTACTTAAAAAAAAAAAGCAGGCATGGACTCAGGAATACTTCCAAAAAACACTGTCTGTAAAACACAGTTCGCCGTGCCATCCAAAAATGCAAGTTAAAGCTCTATCATGCAAAGAAGAAACCATATCTGAACATGACTCAGAAACGCCACCGTCTTCTCTGGGCCAAAGCTCATTTAAAATGGTCTGTCGCAAAGTGGAAAACTGTTCTGTGGTCACACAAATTAAAATTTGATATTCTTCTTGGCAACCATGGGCACCATGTCCACCGGAATAAAGAGGAGAGGGACCTTCTGGCTTGCTATCAGCATTCAGTTCAAAAGCCTGGATCTCTGATGGTATGGGGGTGCATTAGTGTGTATGGAATGGGCAGCTTGCACATCTGGAGAGGCACCATCAATGCTGAAAGATATATCCGGGTTTTAGAGCAGCATATGCTCCCATCCAGACGACATCTTTGTCAAGGAAGGCCTTGCATATTTCAGCAGGACAAAGCTAAACTGCATACTGCATCTATTGCAACAGCATGGCTTCATAGTAGAAGAGTCCAGGTACTAAACTGGCCTGCCTGCAGTCCACAGCTTTCACCAATTGGAAATAGTTGGCGCGTCTTAAAATGAAACATTTCACAAAGAAGACCCAGGACTGTTGAGCAGGTAGGAACCAATATCAGGCAAGAATGGGACAACATTCCTCTCCCAAAACTCCAGCAACTGGTCTCCTCAGTACCCAGACATTTACAGAGTGTTGTTAAAAGAAGAGGGGATGCCACACCGTGGGAAACATCCAAAAAATGGTTATCCTCTAGAGATCCGATTGTAGCACATTAATATACCGTGTTTTTCCGTCTATAAGACGCCCCTATGTATAGGACGCCCCCAACTTTTCTTGCCCAAAATTCCGAAATCAATATTTTAAATGGTATAATGCATCACACTTACCTCAATCACGTTATGCTCCGACATTACAGCTCCGGGCACTGGCTACACGCTCTCCCGAGCGCCGGCTGACGTCAGGTACGGAAGATTTGTGATCGGATTGCAGGGACAAGATAACAGTTTTCATCCAGTCGTGGGTCTTTTGTGCCTGACGTCAGCCGCCGCTCGGGAGAGTGGATTACAGAGCCACTCTCCCCGGCGGCGGCTGGTACAGGGGATTTGTGATTGGAGGAGGGCTTGCCTTGTCTCTGCAATCCGAAGTTTCACTCATGAGGCTACGTTAGTTTGCAGTGGTATCGGCACTTTCGGCAGTTTTGCGGTTCTCCTCTCGGCCCCCGTGTGTGGGACGCCCCTCTATTTTTGGGTGGACATTTTAATGAAAAAGTGGTGTTTTGTACATGGAAAAATACGGTATATCATTATCCTTTTTTCCATTAACAACCAATTATATAAAAACATGTGTGGGATCCATCCAATTTGTATGTGTGAATGAGGTCTGCAGACAAAGTCATTTATGATTTTTAGAAAGTTTTGTAAGCGGTGCAGTGATGGTGTTTTTGTAATCCATATGTAAAATAAACTTTTTTCAAATTTTTTATTAAAAATAAATAAATAAATAAAACAAATAAACTATTACAGTGGTATTAAATTATCTATCTTTTTTTTCAATAATCAACCCAGACCAAACGAATATACATTGCCCAGCAAAAAATTGCTTTACAGTCATCATGTTTCAGAATATCTGATGCCGACTCTCTCAGCTCAGCTTCCCTGAAATTACTTTGCAGTACAAGATCACAAGGGGCAGAGCAGTCTCCAGCAGCTACCTCTTTTGCTGAAACCTTCTCAGTGTGAGCTGTAGTGACTGGGAGAGGGAGTGTGAGAGACACTAATGAAGTAGGATTTGGCTTAGTCAGGGAAGGTAAATTAAGTTTTTGTGTTTACTTTAAGAGGCTTGTACATTACATAGTAGCTGGATTTGATACTTGTTTATACTGTCATTCATGTCTCCATTTTATTTAATAAATAAATGATTTTACTATCACCAATGAGTAAACATAATTCTGTATATGTGCTTAATAGGGCACATGCATATTTTAATAAACCCCATAATGATTTGATGATGTACAGAGATACATATAAATGTGAAAGCACACAAAGCACACATCCTTCCTGACACATACAGAAAGTGATAATATGCAGTACAGTTTGCAAGGAGGAAGTTCATCTCCCAAAGGCATCTGCCGCAGGCAGGTACATGACCTGGTGGTTTTAGCAGCATCCCTTGCAAGGACAGCTCAGAATATCAGCATTTTCAGTGGGGAGAGAAGGAGAGAGGACCAATAGAATGGGGTCTTGTGGCAGAATGTGACAGAAATCCTAATATATAGGTCAGGAAACAAGTAATAGTAACAATGATAAACACTGCCATGTGTTTCACTGCTTCTCTGTAAGCTAAGAATGTACATGGTTGAAAAGGAAATTCTGTTGAGCATTACCATTAAAAATTAAAATGAAAAAGGGACTTTTTATTAAAAAAGCTACTAATATCAATCATAATTATGTATGCAAAAAACCTTTACACAGACATGGAGATACATGTATCTCTTATTGATTGGGACTTTTCAGGTGCTGCATCAAAAATACATATACATCACATCTTTTGAAATATATAATTGTCATTTATTTAACACAATTAAAAACAAGTTTATATCAGATCTCTAAGCAGAATAACATTGTATTTGAATGTTTCCAATGTATCTAAATGCAATACCCTCAAAGTCCCCCCACAAAATGCTGCTTCATATTTACTCACCAGTCAGACAGATGATAGAATCCACTCTCCCATTATTCACAATTTATATATATATTTCATTGCTGATTTTTTTTCTGATGGGGTAAATGCAATATTCTATGCATTTCACAGTGACAACGACTGCTTCTTCAGGAATTGTGGAGGGCAGCCATGTGCATTTGTGATTGAAAGCACATTTGGAGAATGCTCAACACATTTAGTATCCATAAAAGCAGATAGAATGAGCAGGAGGGTGATCCCCTGCCCCAAGAGCCTTCCCTCTTAGATAACTCTGTTTTTTATATAAAGTGCTGTTCTATTTTTGGTGGGTATACCTCCCTTCTGTTAATAGTTCTTAATGGTGTCCTGGACATAGTGTTCACTTCTTACTACTTTCATACTGAAGGAGAGGGGAAATGTATTTCCACTTTCTATATAGAAAAACCTGTTAAGAGCTTTGCAAAGAGTATGCAGGAACCAACAGTCTCAATGAGATGTACTGCATCTACCCATACACCCCACCTCAAATGGTGGACCCACAGGGTGTCATATGCATCCTTCTCTACTGCATCCAAAGAATGAAGGGGGAGTGTCTGGGCGAGGAAGTACCCTCCTTCTTTAGTAGGAAGAAACTTCCTCCAACCGGAACCCCCCCACCCTCCCCTTTCTTTTGAAGCAGCAGAGCAGGACGCATATGATGGGGCTTTGAGGGTATTGCATACATTGAAAACGTTCAAATACTTGTGTTCTTATTTTCTTTTTCTTAGAGATTTGTGGTATTTTCATTTTATGACATATACTTGTTTTTAACTTGTGTTAAATAGCATACAAATATATATTTGAAACATGTGATGTACGTGTATTATTAATGTAGCACCTGAAAAGTCCCAATTAATCAAAGATATACATAATTTTCACAGCAGGGGTATGGTGTGACTGTATATAGTCAGTCTGGTCAATTCTTATATCTTAGCCATGGACATACAGTCACAGTGTAAAACTTTTGTGTTTTGGAGATTAGACAGGAAGTCAACTGTGTGTTTGAAAATGTTCCTGTTAAGCCACCTCGTTTTAAAAAACAGTTTGTAGAACGTTTACATATTAGCAATATGTATGAATTTAAGGTGCCATTATATTATCAATCAGTTTAGTAATCCTTTAAAATACATCTATACTGAGTGAAATACAAACATTGTCATTTCTGATCTACTTCTGGCTTTAATTAATTGAGCGACTAAACTGAAACAAGCATGTAACCAGTGAAGTCATAGTTAAAGTGTATTTAGATCCAAGAATATAAATGTAAATGTATATTGCAGCTTACTAATCCTAGATGAGGTTGCTGCATTAGCTATCTTTCTTAGGGCTTTGTATCCCTTTACATTAAGATGGTGATCCAGCCCGTAACACACTTCCAGTCCCAGGGTGACAACACTCATTCACTGTACTCTATCTATGGAGGAGCAGAGCTGATACCCTAGGAAAGGACTAAAAAAACACGTCCCACTCTTTCTATAACATAATGGGTAGGTGTTTTGTAATCTACAGAAAGAGTTGGAAAGTTTAGAGAGAAGCACAGGAAGTTATCAGCTCATTCCAGCATTTACGCTGGATAAACAGATATTTACTGTAATCATCTAAAAGATATAACAAAACACTTTCTATTGTATATTCAACAGACCAAAAGACACCAAATAAATGAAGTCCATTGTTAGGATTTACATACCCTTTAACGCAGAACTCCTACTTAAAATATTTCCTCTAGGACAGTTATATGAATGCCAAGCATCTATGATTTTAAAAAGGAAAGGCCTGCAATGGCAGCTTATTTAGCGTATTTAGCTTCAGCTTTATATTTCTATCAGCCATTGTTTCTTTTAACAACACAGCAGATGAAACCAAGTTGTCAAGGTTTAAAATAATGACATTTAAAAGAAATGTATAGCGGCACTGAACAAGGATGTTTAGAAAGGTAATCTTCTCTGCCCTAGGCTACTGCATTACTCAAGTTGCGGCCTCAAACTGCGTTAACATAACATTTTAACTAACAGGACAAAATGGCCATGTGCAAGGAACAGGGAGAAGAAAACTGCAATGTTCAGATGTCTTGCTGGTATTTTATGGCTTAACAAGAAAAGCTTCTTTATTAGCCAAAAGGAGAATTTGATTAGCTACAGGAAATTGAATTTGCAAGTCATTGTATTACGCTTCTTGTGCATTCTACTGGATAGCTTATTTCTTTTCAGCTTTATATTAACCACGGGATGGAAACAGTATGCAGTATTTGAATTATGTCCAAAGATGGGCCAACATTAACTGCTTTGAACTCTGTATTTAAAAAACCCCCATGGAAGCAATCACTCCTGTGACCAATTTTACTACTTTATTTTACACTAATCTCAGTGCCCAGCACCCAATAGTCAGCACTCATAATCTACGTCTGTTCAGAATCCCATACCTACCAGCTTGGCAATGTGTTTTACAGTGAAATTTGGACAGATAACATTATCTTGATGTTAAATATGTCTAAAACACTCTACAGGCTTCTGGGAAAAAATTGAAGCAGAGAAAGCATTAAATCTATCATATGAGAAACATGATGGCCATAATTCTTAATTTCCTTTGAAAAGACTTGTTGCCTGGATGGTATTCTGACTCTTATTATCAGTACAGTCAGAAAAAGTTAGACATCCTTATCTACATACTTGTTCTTGGTCATTAACTAACACTATAGGGTTATTCACATACCTGCCGAAGGATCTAGCCATATCTTTGGCTGATCCTTCAGATCGCTTCGGGCCGCCAGAGCCCATCAGTTCAGGCAAACCGAAGGGCTGCTGTACGGGCTATTCAGAATAGCCCGTACAGTAGCCAAAGGCAGGTAGTCACAGCCGAAGTGGGGAGAAAGGTCTGCAAAGCCGACCATTCACCCTGTAAATGACAAGAGCTGGGAGGAGCCAGCCGTGATGTCACAGCTGGCTCCGCCCAGTTGTCCTATGATGACAGACCAGCATACTCAGGTTATTTGAGGATACACGGCTGTCATTAAATGCCAACAACTGGAGCCAGCCACAACATCACAGCTGACTCCGTCCATTTGTTTTGATTTTTCCGGGACCTGCGGGCAAACTGTCAGGTGTTGGACAAATGTAAATAGTTGGGCAGTTAAACAGTGATGTCACCGCTAGCTCCGCCCAATTGTTTATGTTTAGTCAACATCTGTCAGAATGTAATTCTGTGGCTGGAGTTCGTCGCATGCGGACAGGTTGTTTTAAAATGATAGTTATTTATTTTTTATTTTTATTTTTCTGAGTCATTGTAGTGGACAACACTGGACACCGTGATTGACCTTAGGATTACGTCGGTGGATCAATTTTGGGGATTTTGTTTCATAAAGGACTTGTCAAAAACCTGTGTTTTGTTTTTCTTTTCCATAAAAGGATTTTTCAAAAGTCTGGCCTCTTTTTTAAAATTTTAATGTAACCCTTTAGTGAATGGGTAGTGGTACAAGTACCCCGTACTCATTTACACAAGTACCCTGATGTGAATAAGCTCCACTGTCTGTACCCCCACAACCAACACCCCAGAGCTTGTGGGAAAGAGGTCCTTGTCCCCAGTGGCACGGAACCCTGGAAAAGCACCCTCCCAGAACCAAGGGCATGTGGCCAAGTAAGGCAGGGAGGGGGGCACTCGCTCATCCCCCCCTTTTCTGCCCTGCCAGGCCTATGATCGGATCAAACGCCACTCTGCTCCGTTCACTTCGGCTCGGTTATTCACTCGGCAGCTTAGTGAATAACCCTCTAAGAAAGTATTGAAACCAAAGGGACAGCATGACAGCAAGGCAACTAAAATGTTCATAAGGAGAGGTGGACAATGGTAGCCTTCATGTTTCCCTCGTGACAGGGTTTCCTTAACGCACAGTCTGCCGGCTTTTGGAAGCATTTTTATGCAAATTAATGGTCAACACACACTCTGTAGACTTCTGGGAAGGGTTTTAGCAGTTGAAGAGAAAGGGTTAACACAGTCTGATAATTCTGATAAAGCATTTCAATGCATAGAAAGAGGTAACAGACTGTAAGCATCTGGAAAATAATTTGGATGCAGGAAAGGAGACAGAGGGTTAAGACAGAAAATGGCTTGATTCCCCCATCAATGCCACATAGGAATATAAGGAAATCATTATATTTAGGCAGCCATAGCTCCTACAACTGCAGGCACTGGTTACTGCATCTGATAAAATGCAGTCACTGTTTGGTTAATAATTTTTCACCCACCTCAATCAATTTTTACATTGGATTTTGTCAAGATGGATGGTGCTTGCTGAGCAATGTACGGCTCTAAATTTGCTTAATTCACCACATTACACCTCTTTTCTGTTTGTAGAATTGTCCCTTAAACATAACAAAGTTGTTATGAAGGACGCTTTCCAATGCATTGAACTCATTGTGAGGCCCCCACGTCCATCAGTGATGTAAATCCATTGTTAGTCACAGAGTCCAGCAATGTAAATCCTCATCAATCATAACACTCCAATGCCCACCCATGTTTACATGTTTATCTGCTGCAATCCCCTAGCTAAACAACAGTTTCCTGGAGCTGTGGTAATGTAAACATTGCTAGGGATCCCGGTGACATCTTTGACCAAATATTTTCATGAGCAGATTTGGTCAATAACACCAGGGAGAGTCTGTATACATAATTTCCAGTTTGATGCTGCTACACAAAGGGACACAAGACATTTGGAAGTTTGGTCTCTTCTGTGCCGTGGACACAGTACTATTAGATGTGTGCCGAGTGCAATGCTCAGTTCAAATACTGTTTTTATTCTTGTTTTAATAAAACTGGTTTACACTATGGAGTTTGTATTTTTTTGTTTTTTGGTGCTAATACCTTGAATAATCTTGACTGCTGATACCCGGAGGAGCACTTTAAAGGCAGAGTACTATTGATTATCTGAAGGTGTGGATGATAGGGGGAGAAAAAGCATGCTAGACCTGTATCAAGTTACGTGGTCAATTAAATTCTGGTGAGTCTGTGAGAGGGTGGTACACACCGGTGGATTTGAAGCACTTTGTTTTTTTGTTGGTAAGAGCATTTCCACAACTTTGTGGGGTTCACAGCAGCTATAGGTTAGATAGTATAATTGGTATTTTTTAAGTGCAGATTAGTCATTATCACATTTTGGAGGGGAAAGCCTTTCGTATGTAGGGGATTATTGGGGCATTTGGTTGTAGCCCTTACAGGTGACTCTCCCCACAATCTCACAACCTAGAGCAAGAGGCTCCTTGCTTCTGTCAGGGTTTCTTACTTTTCCTTGTCCAGTTGCTTGCAGCCTGTCTTGTGTAGTGTGCCTGACACCTTTTTGGCTCCCACTTATGATCAAGCCCATTAACATCATCATTCTGCAACCTCTAGCAAAACTCCTGGCAAATGCCTGTCTCAGAGTGATGATGCAACACCAATTCATTGTTTAACCATCAGCTTGTCCATTCAGTCTCCACCTTTACGCATGTAAGTGCTCTGCTGTTGATCCTGCTCTCCGTGCATGACCCAGGCTCTGGCTGACTGGTCTCCTGGTTCCTGACTCCGGCTATTGTTTCTATTACTTCTGCTCTCAGTGTTCCCTGACCTGGTTCGGTTGACTTCCCACTTTGGCATCTGACCTCTGGCTTGGCATCCACAACATCCTGGACTTCCTCTTTGTTGCCATTTTTGTTTATTGTAACTTTCAATAAACATATATTTGAACCTGCACTTTATTTTTTGTCTGGTTTCTTGGTTCCCTAATAGCTTCTAACACCTGAGAGAAAAAATCTTTCTGCATATATCATTCCTGCAGTCCTGGCGAGGTTTAATATATTTACTCCATAATTGTACCATTTGTATGAAATTGATGAGTGAATTATGAATAATCAATACACAAATAACTTTGAATGTGTTTTATTATAATATAAGTGTAATGGCTGTATTTGTGCATTATAAATGAAAGTGTGGACCTCTGAATAACTAAAGCAATAATCCAACTCTATCCTGAAGAAGCAGAAATTGCTGTGAAACAAGTTAAAATGGGTTCAGAGATTGTATATGTATGTATATGTACAACATACTGTGTATATGTATGTACTATGTTTATGGATCATATATCCTGTATGTACCATAAAAGTGACACTAAACTCAGGACTTAAATCTTAAAAATGCTTTCACCTACTCTATTAACATAAATGTATCTTATTTGAGCATCACTCAGCTTTAGATCCTTAAATCATCTATAAATTGGTGCTGACACTGTTCTTCCATCTGGAGGGTGGCTACTTTTGTTCTCCATGGTCCCTGTGTGTGTTGTAAAATAGCCACTATTCCAAGCTTGCTTCCATGGTAGACTGCAATCTCAATAGAAATTAGTAAACTAAACGTGAGATGATAGCCCATCAAGGGAGCAGTGGATACTTTACAACACACACAGGGACCATGGGGAGCAAAAGTAGCCCCCCTCCAGAAGGAAGGACAGTGTCAGCATAAACTCAGAGATGATTTGAGGATCTACAGCCGAGTGATGCACATATAAGCGAAATTTTTGTTAATAGTAAAGGTACTTGAATACATAAGATTTAATTATTGAGTTTAGTTTCACTTTAACCAGTTGACATCCGCGGTGTTAAACCCCCTTCCCATCCAGGCCATTTTTCAGTATTCAGCGCTGCGGTACTTTAACTGACATTTATTCCGTCATGCAGCGCTGTACTGAAATGAATTTTATACCCTTTTTTGGGGACAGATAGAGCTTTCTTTTGGTGGTATTTATTCACCACTGGGGGTTTTATTTTTTTACTATATTAAGGAAAAATTACCGAAATTTAAAAAAAAAACAGTTTCCCCTATATTAATCCTTTTATGAATTACTATTTATGGTAAAACATTTTATGTGGCTTCTTGTAAACAAACTTTTGGAAAAATTTACATATTTGTTTATGGTTTCTTAGAGTCCCTTTTCCTGTTTTTACAACAATTTCACTAACTTTAGGATAGTAGCATGTGAGATTTAGATATAGTTTTTAAGATATAGTAATTCTGCTCATTTTGCTCCTTATTTTATTGGAAGTGAGCAGCCCCTGTCCACATGAACCACAGCCAATATCAGACAACTTGATTTGTCATAGAATTAAAGGCATTTGCACTTATCAATGTAGGGTGCAGGGCACAATCTTGTCCGCTAGGGAGACAGTAGATCTACCTGGGAAACACAGTTTGCACTGCTCCCATTGCTGAACAGATGTTGGATACTCCTTGGTGTGTTCATTTCTTACAGAATCTCAGTGAGCATTGACTTCCCCCCTTTCTGAGATGAGATGTTTTGTAACTCTGTATGTGGTCAAATATGGCCTGATTATCCCCTTGGTTTGAGCTCAATCTAATGGCTATGTTTGGTAGCACTCTTTATAACTCATAGATTTTTTTAATTGTAAAATATCCGTGTGACACAGCAGTTACAGCTCACACTGAGAATATGAAAGAAGTTCATTGACCAGGCTGTGACTTACAAAGCTGCATCCCGGTAATGTCAATGACAGGCAGATGTCTCATCACACATAGTATTCGGTGAAATATCTGCCCATCTATAGTCCCCTTATTTAAACGGATAAAAAAACGGAACTGGAGAAAGAAAGAAGAAAAATGTTTGATGATATAATAACCAGCAAAATATACACATGGGAGGGGCAATTTACTGCAATTTTAAACAGTAGAGAGATGTCTATACTGACCTCTGTCATTTTAATTTGTTCATGCAAAATTTTACTGCTCTAGCATCTTTTTATTGTGTTTATATGTATTTTAATGACCATAATTATAAACCATCCATAAATTAAACTGCACTATTTTATGCAAATAGTACTCTTGAAACACATGCATAAAAGGGATATATGCAGATAAAGATAGCATCAGCTTTATATGAGGTTTCCATCTCTCACAAACATCAAGAAACTTGAATAAATCTCCCTGACTAAAATCTGTTACATGTTGTAAAATTTGTCTTTGAAGCAGAATGTCATGCAGTATATATCAGTATGTTTTCTTTGTACAGACATACTACTATTGATTTTTTAGTTTGGGAAATGGAGCTCTAAAGAGACTGAAATGCACAATTAAATGAATTGCTTGTTGTAGTACTAAATGTTTTTACTTCTTTTAAGAATAATAATCCAATTAAAACTTGGAAGTGCAATACAAAAGGAGGAAGCACTATATGCAAAGACTTCCATGATAATCGTGTTATTTCCGTTAGTTAACAATGTTTAATTTTTGATCCAACCTGTGGGATGTATACCATCCAGCTGCTATCAATCTACAGTCTGTAGTGGCTATGAACACTCAACCATTTATTATACTAACAGTGTGACTAGAATTGGTTAATTACTCATTTGTATACAGACGCGCCAACATATTCTACAGGGGCCTTGTAAAGAACACTGGACCGTTTTTGTCAATCCCTGATTTTAGAAGATTATACAGTCTTTACCACAGTCATATATATGCTGCAAGCAAATCTGGACAGAAGCCGTTCAGTCTAGCAGTTTGTTTTCAGTTTATGTGAGGAAATTGAGGCACTAAGAAAGCCCACACAAACACGGGGAGAACATTTTAACCCATGGTGTTCCTGGTGGTTTATGGACATTTTACCCTATGCTTAAGGTTCCTGGAGAGCGATTAACAGTTAGTTCTAAGCCAAACTGGAACAGATCACCATGAGACAGACACTCTGAATATTTCTGTTGTTTTACTAAAATCATTATGTTATAAAAATGAATTTGGATTTACAATAGTAAAACATAAGCTTACGCAGATGCTACAGGCATCTAAGCATATTCTTCACTGCATCGCTTTATTTTGTAAATTAGTTTGATTTCATTGCCTTTCTGTTATAATATTAGAGCATGCTCTAATATAAGAGATAATTATGTCAGTGATACTGTTCTTCCTATAAATAAACATGGTCTTCTCTTAAAGAGCCTCACTAGACCTTAGGAATCCAACATCAGTTGCCATTTCATGGGATTAAAGAAGCACATGCTTCGTGTTTTTATGTATAATGTAACAATTGACCACTTGTTGCTTCTTATGGAATGGCACAAGCACCTGGAAGGTGGAATTCCATAAATTCAGATCATCATGTGAAATGGGGGCCATTTTGATTTAGCACAACTATTATTACTCTGTTCTGTTTTGTTTTCCTGACCAGGACAAAGTCGGGGGTAATCGGATGCAAACAGATGCACATCCATTTAGTTCCGGCTGCTCATAGACTAAGATTGGGCTTCCGATCCGCCTGAAAAACTGACAGGCAGACCTGATCAGACCGCCCATCTGAAAGGAGCCTATGGTGCAGTTTGACACGGTTAAGTTTACACGGTCAAATATGTGACAGGTGGTGCGATGGAAATAGGAATTGATAAAGAAATAAAGAAAAGGATGAAAAGACAGAGGCAGGATAGCTAGAATTTTAGGAAATCTACACTGACCCTTTCCCCTTGAAACAGAGACCAAACGGCTCAAATTATACTCCCATCGAGATTAAAATGTGAATACCAAGAAATTCAATATCAGATACGGAGGTGAAAGAGGGCATGAAGCAAATATGTGATGACTATGTAGACTGAAATAATAACCAGCAGCATGGTGCTTATTTAGAGAAAGATGGTGATGATAATCTGATAGAATGCTTATTAGAATGCTTATTTTTATTATTATGAGGGCCAGATTTGATTGAAATGTCTTTTAGTTCCTCTTTAAACATTTTAGTTTCCCTGTTCTCTAGTTGCCCCCAAACCGCGAGCCCACCTCCCTGTGTGCGGGTGTCTCAATCAGCTAGCCAGCTGCTAAGGAGAAACCTGTGTGTGTGTGTTCCTGCACCTAGCTGTGTGAGTCCATAGACACGCACAGCATGCAGTAAGCCACTCCCCCTACAGTCACACTTTTGACGTCAGAGCCAGCAGGGGCAGAGCTGAAGAGAAGGAGACGGTTAACCCAGGCAATTATGCAATTATGCATTATCTACACACTCTGCACATATCATAAAATTACAAGGCTACCCAGTCATATGGTTACAAGATTCAATACGTGGTAGTCACCCTTCAACTCAGGGAGTATGCAACATAGGGAGTTGGACACAGCCTCTTTCCTCTATATATCCTTTCCACCCCTATGATACTAAAGCATTTGCCCAGCACCCAGCTTGTACTGCCTTATGATTCTCCTTATGATACTCCTACCTATTTTTACCACCTAACTCATTACAGCCTGCAGCAAAGAGCTCCAATCACACAAACAGTAAACACCATTGTCTGCATTTGCTAACAATAGGTTCTGTCCAATTGTCACATCTTGTGGGGATTTTATTTTAATCAGTCCCTATGGCTGGCCAAGATGACACTAAGCACGTACTGCATGGGTTCCTAGCACATTGGCTGTGCAGTTTTTGGTTGTTCATCAACCAGTGCTGTAAATGGCTGCTGCACCAGGAGTCGCAAACAACAGTGTTTTCATTAGGTAATAATACGAAAAAACAGGGTTTAGTAGACCTACTGTACATCAATACAAACTATACACAAAGAAAATTAACTAAACAAACAAGGTTATTCACTAAAGAGTGAAGAGTTTGGAGAAGGCAGGAGAAGTGAACAATCTAGGACAACATAGCTGAACTGGAAAGTGAGCTGAATTGGAGAATTGTTTCCAAATCAGCTATTTTGGCATTGATTGTTCACTACTCCTGCCTTCTCCAAACTCTTCACCCTTTAGTGAATAAGCCTGTAAATGTTTATCCTGTCTTAAAAAAAATGCCACCAATTCCTGATCATAATTTATAGTGGAATTTCACATCTCTTTTTAAGAATTGATATTCAACCACCATTTTTGCCTTAACTCAAATGTCATTAAACTGCTTATTTTTAGATTGCAGTTAAGCATTGGTAGTTCAAACATTTACATCCTCAGACATGTTCCTCGATGTGTCATAAGTGAGTTGCTAACCTTTTAGCATGAAAGCCTTCAGTTGTGTTACAATGCAATCATCAAGTTGTACTTGTAATCAGGGCCAGACTGGGACAAAAAATAGGCCCGGGCATTTTAGACTGAGCAGCCCAATCATGTGACCACCAACGGGCCCCACGCCTCACAACAGGGGGCTAAGCCAAACACAGAAGCGCAATCAAGGGGCAGGGCCGACCACTAGTAAGTACCGGAGGGCTACAGCTGACACACAAACCTTGCTACAACCAATACACAAACCTTGCAACAATAGGAAGCTTGCTATTGAGAATAATTGTAAAAAATAAGTCAAGGCAACTGGACTTTCTGTATTTTTCTTGAAGACGTTTCACTGGCCATCCGACCAGCTTTCTCAATTCAGAAATTTCTGAATCGAGAAAGCTGGTTGGATGGCCAGTGAAACGTCTTCAAGAAAAATACAGCAAGTCCAGTTGCCTTGACTTATTTTTTACAGATATACCATGACCTGGATGAGAACCTTCACAGATATATTGCTATAGAGATGCCCCCCTGGCATTTTCTGCACTAAAGTAGCTAACACTCTAATGTCCCCCCACAGTCACACACTATTATTATACATTTATAAAGCTCTGACATATACCGCAGTGCTGAACAGAGAACACTGAGCCAGTCACATCAGTCTCTGCACAGAGGATCTTACACTCTAATTTCCACCCACAGTAATACACTATTATTATACATTTATATAGCTCTGACATATACCACAGTGCTGTACAGAGAAGTCACATCAGCCAGTCACATCAGCCTCTGTACAGAGGAGCTTACACTTTAATGCAGAATAATTCCATCAGCTATAGAGGACTAAAAATCCCAGCAATACATTATACAGCAATGCAGAATAATAGTATATGAATTTGGTACTGCTCCGGGGTACCAGCCTGAAGTCTCAACCAAAGGTTCTCTGGAGTGGAATATAGGCAGCCGGCGGAAGCCCTGTAGGAAGGCGCCGCGTTGTTCCCCAGAAGGCTGCGCGTGACCTAACACATCCGAATCAATTTGAAAAATTAAATTTCCAAGTTCCGTAGGTCACTTGTAACGCAGAGATCAGTGGTGAAATGCAGAGTACAGAGGTCAGCGGTGTGATGCAGAGTACAGAGGACAGCAGTGTGACGCAGAGGGCAGCGGTGGGACTTATAGTGCAGAGGTCAGTGGTTTGCCGCAGAGAGCAGCATTGTGATGCACTGTGCAAGCGGCGGCCATATTGAGTGGGGCAATTTAGATGAATAATGTCCGGTATTAGTCTGACCCTAGTTCATTTTAATAGTTTTAAAAATCTGTAGTATGCGTATTTTTGAAATGCTGCGGGTGGCCCATGTGCAGTACAGCCTTCTCGGCCAATCCTCTTACTTCTAAGTAAGTCAGGTCGCTGGAGATCTCAGAAGTTGGAACTTTCGGTAGAACTTCGATAGAGCTTTTCTCCTCCTGATGAGCTGCAGAGAGGATCGTGGATCGTGCAGTGTCTGTGCTGATGTCCCCGCCAGTGGTGTATTCTGGTTTGGGGCTGCCCTAGGCAAGACAAAACTCGGGCCCCCCCACACACTAAATTTACCCCACCCGACTGTGGTCTGTGGTGGGCTCTGCAGGGTGTGTGGTGGGCTCTACAGGATCTGTGGTGAGCTCTGCGGGGTCTCAGGTGGGCTTTGCAGGATCTCTGGTGGGCTCTGCAGGGTCTCAGCTGCTAAGCCCACCTGACACCCTGCAGAGCCCGCCACAGATCCTGCAAAGCCCTCATGAGACCCAAATGAACCCTTCAAAGATACTGAAAAGCCCCCTTGAGACCCAGGAAAGCCCCACACAGATCATGCAGAGACCCCCTGAGACCCCACAGGATCTCAGGGGGCTCTGCAGGATCTGTGGTGGGCTTTGCAGGCTGCAGAGCCCCCTATGGATCCTGCAAAGCCCCCCTGAGACCTGGCAAAGCCACCCACAGATACTGCAGGATCTCAGGGGGTCTCTGCAAGATCTGTGGCGGGCTTTGCAGGCTGCAGAGCCCACCAATAGATCCTGCAAAGCCCCCTGAGACCGGGCAAAGCTCCCCACAGATCATGCAAGACCTCAGGGAGGCTCTGCAGGATCTGTGGTGGGCTTTGCAGGCTGCAGAGCCCCCTATGGATCCTGCAAAGCCCCCCTGAGACCTGGCAAAGCCACCCACAGATACTGCAGGATCTCAGGGGGTCTCTGCAAGATCTGTGGCGGCTTTGCAGGCTGCAGAGCCCACCATTAGATCCTGCAAAGCCCCCTGAGACCGGGCAAAGCTCCCCACAGATCATGCAGGACCTCAGGGAGGCTCTGCAGGATCTGTGGTGGGCTTTGCAGGCTGCAGAGCCAACCATTGGATCCTGAAAAGCCCCCCTGAGACCCTACAGTCTGCAGGATCTCAGGGGGGTTGTGCAGGATATGTGGTGGGCTTTGCAGAGTGCAGAGCCCCCTACGGATCCTGCAGAGCCCACCAAAGAGTATTGCATGGCACACCTGAGACTCTTTGGTGGGCTGTGCAGAATCTATGCTGGGCTCTGCCAGCACAGTCCTCTTACCTTGCACGGCCTCCTTGTCCTCGGCACCCGACTGGGCGGCCTCCTCATCCTCGGCGCCCGACATGGCCTCCTTGTCATCTTCGCCGCCCGACTGGACCTCCCGAGACGCCTCCTCCGTCGGTGTCTCTGCCCCCCACCTCCTCCTACTTCGCCCTCTGCCTCTTCCGTCTCTCGACAAATTTTTTTCTCCCATTGGGGCCGCTGGCCACATTTCATACTTTAACATAAAATGTAACTATATCCAGTTTAAGTACTACAGACACTAATACACACTCACAAGGTCCTATTCATATCTGTGGGTTTAGGTGCAATTAGGGATTCCTGCATCAGAAACTTGCGTTTTACTGCAGCAGAAATCCCTAATCTGGTGTTTACAAGTGACAGCTGTCACCTATTCAAGGTAATGATCAGGTGACAGCAGCTCCATTTAAACGCCTGCACACCGCATGTAATGGTATGTGATATGATTACATGCGGTTAGAAAACACTCTCCCTGGATGCACAATCGATGCGTCCAGGGAGAAGTGATTGATTAGTAACCGAATGTAAACATATCACGTATCATTACATGCGGTGTGCAGGCGTTTACATTAGGGATGCACCGATATCGGTATTTTGGTACCAATAATTTTTTCCGATACTCGCCGATACCAATTACCGAGTATCCCATTCGGAAGTCCCATTCAGGAAGCCAGGTGGCGGGTAATGACTTGCTACCCGGTTTCCCGATTAACAAGAAAGTCTATCCCCTCTTACCTTGTCCAGCCTGTCACCCCGGGGCCTCTCCAGCCAGAATGCAGCCTTCCTCCGGTACCCACCTGGAGCCACCAGGCCAGCTAATCAGGAAGCCGGGCGCCGTGTAATGATGCAACACCCTGCTTTCTGATTGGCTGGGAAGTCGGCTCCATGCTCTCTCATCACGACGATGATGAAGCCGCTTCCCAGGCCAATCAGGAAACCGGGCAGTGTGTAATGACGCGCTGCATGGCTTCCTGATACTGGAAGTACTCGTGCTAGGCATCGGAGCATTTGGGCGAGTACGAGTACTCACCCAAATACTCGGTATCGGCAACAATATCAATACTAGTATCGGTGCATCCCTAAACGAAAGTATTCACAATGGCCACCAATGTAACAAAGGTATTCACAATGACCGCCAATGTAATGAAAGTGTTCACAATGACCGCCAATGTTATGAAAGTATTCACAATGGCCACCAATGTAATGAAGGTATTCACAATGACCGCCAATGTAACGAAAGTATTCGCACTGACCGCCAATGTAACGAATGTGTTCACAATGACCGCCAATGTAACAAAGGTATACACCATATATATGCTTCAACTTACCTTGTTCTTGCAGTCTTCAGGCAGTTTTTTCTTCTCTAGCAGCGGTGGGCCGGTTGGCGGTATTGATTTGCATATGAATTAGCATATTGATATGCAAATTACTGCAGCCCATTCATATGCTAATATCTCGGCCGGGACAGTGCTTCCTGCAGCAAGCTCCGGGGAGACCACAGAGCAGAGATAGCTGGGTGAGGAGGTGTTCTGGCCTCCCCCACCAGCGTTCTCGAGCGGCCGCGGACTGGCCCGAACACAATTCAGATCGATTGTGTTCAGCCCGGCCCTGCCTACCGGGCAAGTGCCCGGTTTGCCCTATGGCCAGTCCGGCCCTGCTTGTAATCATTTGAGAACTGTACATTCTCCTGTCCCTCCCTGCCTTTCATTTCCCCATATCACTTTCTTCTTCACCTTACATTAAAAAGATATTCTATACTGCCTCTTGGTGTCTCTGTAGTGTGTATATGTAGTTTGTCCTCTCCTGTGTTCATCTACAGCTGCTGCCCCTTCTTCTTGCTGCTCTTTGTGCATCACTTGCTGTCATACCTCCTGCTTTTTACCCAGAACCCCTCTTCATTGCCACTCCCTGAATCATCCACACTCTTATTTATTTTACCTAACTTCATATACACTGGCAATACTCTCAGATAGCATACCAGCCAAATGTTTAGAACTACCCTTGTGTTTCCAGCTGTGCCCTTTGAGAAATAGTGGACTTTTTTTGTTTCATTGAGAGTTTTGTGTTCTCCATAATGACAGCACTGCTAGCCGCCACCACTAATTATTAGGAATGCACCGATATATCGTCCGACGAAACATTTCAGCCGAAAATGGCACTTTGGGCATAATGCCGAAAGTGCCATTTTTTTGCAGATACAGCGGTGAATCCATTCTTTCTCTCCTCCCCGCTGGGACACAGAGAGAAACTGAGAGGTTCTGATGAAAGGGGCGTGCCCCAGGAAACGCGTCAACCTCTACACTGCAAAGCCGATGCCTCCTTTGCCACACAGGACTGTGAGACACTTGTCTGGATGAATTTACACTGATTGCAAATGGAAACATTTTATACTATCATGCTTGTGAGTAGCCCCTTGTTCTTTTAAATTTTCTTAATAAAGCAACAGCATTTCACAGGATGGGTGCTCCTTTCTGTTTGTTTTATATTTCTGTGTCCAGTTTTGAGCATTAGCGATCTTTAATAAGAGAATATCTATAACTATGCAACTAAAAAAATATTGCCTGCAGACGAATGCCAGATACACAAATGTGATCTGCACTGGGACATTACCTAGATGTTAATTTACTCTTAACGGGATTGCAAAGTCTTTCTTTATAGACTACATTATAAATATGGAAATAATGCTTGGGATTGTTGCCAGAAGGGAATGGAAATGCAAGTTTGGAATGTTTACCTATTCCCTAAAACTCACTAAAGGTATTACTTTTTTGCTTCGCCAAAAGCATTTGTTTTCATTATCATTTAATCAGATCATGTTCGTAGTGTTCCTTAAAACATTTCTACAATCTGAAAACTTGCCATGGATATTAATATTAATTGACCTTTCTCTACCTTATTTCTCTCCTGAGCACCTCTTGTTTTTTCACTTATTTGACATACACAGCATTTACATAGTCTGATTATCTTATCATTAAGGCAAGAGGCAAACAAGATGGAAAATCAATCTTCCTTTAGAGTCCCTATTAGAGCAAAGAAGCTATGAGACTCTTGGAAGCGTAAAAAATAATTTGATGTTTCAAGTTTCTGTCCTCAACATTTATTAAGCCACTTTATGCATTTGTATGCACTCATCAGGATTTCTTATCACTGTCAACAAGAAGCAACACTTGTAGCCTTGTTGCTAAATACATCTTTGCTATGGACTCCTTGCCATGGCGTTTTGAGACAATAGATATCCTTTAACATGTTATAGGCATGGTACCCTTTGTTTTCAGCATGCCCTGCTCACTCAACAAAAATAAGTACCAGCAGAAAATACCCTAAAACTTTTTCTTGATTTTTAGTGGAGTGGAGCAAGATTCAATCCTCTGTCAGGGACTTTACTGCTGTTTGTGACTCTGGCAAGCCTCATAAAGTAAACAAATAACTTCCTTTACCTTTCTTGATTAAGCCACATGATCTTTCATTTGTGCATCCCCCTCCCAGGCACTGCAGTTAACACAGTGTAAGGGTTTTACCAACAGAGGCAATGTTGTCAATCCAGAAAGCAGTGAACCTAGGTGTAGCCTGGTGCTGATTGACAGGCTGCAAATCAGCAGTGACCATGCTGAGAACCAAGACCCCCGCAACAACCACTGCCAAAAAAAAAACATACACACTCTAATATCTTGTTGGACCACCTTTAGCTTTGATTAGGGCACGCATTCACCATGGCATCATTTTGATAATCTTATGCAACGTCACAACATTTATCCATCCAGCATTGCACTACTTAAAGTCTTCTCCAGCACATCCCAAAGATTCTCAATGGGGTTAAGATCTGGAATCTGTGGCATCCAATCCATGCATTAAAATGATGTCTCATGCTCCCTGAGCCACTCTCTCACAATTTGAGCCTTATTAATCCTGGCATTGTCATCTTGGAATATGCTCATGCCATCAGGAAAAGAAAAATCCATTGATGGAAAAACCTGGTCATGCAATATATTCAGGCAGGCAGCTGACCTAATTTTTCGGGGACATAATATTTGAAACATATTAATCACTGCAGTAGTTACGTATTTGTATAGATAAATCCAGGTGGTGACTTTTTTTGGCCAGGTGGTGTATTTTGATCACACTGTCAGATGCAGACCGGATAGCTGCTCCTGTCAGCTCTGGTACTCAGTAATTCCTTTCGGCCAGAGCTCTGACAGTTCTGAGCTCTGGCCAAAATTAAGGATTAGTAAGGTCTGCACAAAACCTTACTAATCAACCACTGGATCACCAGGGAATGTGCAGCTGATGGGGCTCTTATTTTATGAGTGGGGAAGAGGGATGTATTATTCTGCATTAGTGTGTGCATGCGAGGGGGGAGGTGTATTGTGTGCGTATGTATGTGTGTATTAGGCCCCATACATACCTGTAATTTTAGCTGTGATTAGGGATCTCTGTGCCAGGATGAGCATTTTCCTGTTCCTGACACAGGAATCCCTAATCTGGCATTTACAAGCAGCAACTTTCACCTGTTCAAGTTAATGATCAGGCGACAGCCACTGCATGAAAACGCCAGAACACCGCATGTGATTATGTGGTTAGGAATCAATTACTCTCCCTGGATGCACGATCAATGCGTCCAGGGAGAGTGACTGTTTTCTAACTGCATGTAATCATATCACATAGATTACATGCAGTGTGCCGGTGTTTACATGCAGCAACTGTCACCTGATCGTTAACTTTAATGGGTGCAGGAAAACGCAGAAATTCTTAATCACACCTAAACTTACTGGTGTGAATGGGGCCTTATTATGTGTTTATTAGTGTGTGTATCTTTTGTGTGTATGTTAGTGTGTGTTGTAGTGTGTGTGTGGGGGGGGGGGGGG
>NW_017306358.1:63060-77526 GCF_000935625.1 Nanorana parkeri | reverse complement strand
TTGTTTTGTTGTGGTGGTTGGTGTTTGTGTGGGGGGGGGGGGGGGTATTTCTGTGTGTGTGCATACTATGTGTGTGTATTTCTGTGTGTGTGTATTTCTGTGGGGAAAAACACACACACACACATACTGACACTGCACACACATACACACGTTTACAAAATTTACTGACGTGGCATACAAAGAAACCGTCGCCAACACATATACTGACATTATAAACACACAAAGGCATTAACAATGGTACCGTATATAGTTACATTTTATTTTGAAGTATGACATTTGGAAAGTGGCCCCCATGGGAGAAGAATATTTGCCCAGTGGCCCCCGAGTGAATTGAGTTTGAGACCCCTGCTCTACTACTTTCTTTAACAGTGCATGGAAACATCAGCATCATTTACATGCAGCGTTGAAGCCTTTAATCGCCACGGAGGTGATAGAGATTTAATTGGATCTATTTATTAGACTGACAAGCTGTCAGTAAGCAAGTGGCTGCCTATTAAATAAATCCATGTATATCACCTGCAGCTCTGCAGTGAATAAAGGCTTTAACGCTGCATGTAAAAGATGCTGATGTTTCCATGCAGCATTAAACCAAGGAGTAGAGGGGCGGCACGGTTGGATAAAAGCCCCTCTTACTGACAGGAAAAGGGGGTTTTGTGTGTGTGGGGGGGGGGCGTATTGAGGAACCTGGCCTTGGGGCAGCAGAGAGAGTAAATCCGGCCCTGGTGGTAGTGCTTCCAGCACTAAATGACAGATCCCCAGCTGCTGTTTGTAAGCAAACAATGTCACTTTTCAAGGAGTACATCATACTGATCTGCAATGTCACATGCAGGTTTAGGGCATACCAAAGAAGTTAGTTAAAAGGGTTTTTTTAAATGATGCCCTTTTACTGATTTTTTTGCATTGGTATATGTACCTTCAACTCTTTCGAAAGCCTCTTTAGTTTACAAATATTGCCATATCTATCACATATAAACTTCAAACACTTTCCATTCCTTGCCTGGTGAAGTTGGCATTTACTTAAGCACTGACCCTCTGCATTTTAAAATGCTGTTTTCTGGCTGTGTGTTACTCTCTCCACCATGCTTTGTGACTCTTGTCCAGTTTAAGAATGTAATTGAATGAGACCTTAGGCTGCTTTATAGCTCAAAAATGCTACATTTCCATATATAATTTTGGAGCTAAATACCTTTAGAACCTATTGTCTTTCTCCTTAGGGATAGTGTATCTTTTGGTAGGGAAAATCTTTACACATCTTGACACTTTGCAGTATACAAAAGTCCTCCTCTAACCGTTTCAGTTGACCATGTCAAGACATCTGGCATGTTGAAAATGTCATTGCAGAGAAAAATTTAAAAATTGCTTTACATTTTCTGATTTCTGTCAATAGCTTGCCTTCCTACTTAATTATTTTGCACATTCTTCAAACACATCCAACCTGTATTCATTGCTACACTTTTGAATGCTTGAAAATGTGGATGACATGACCAAGCTTAATGTTACTATTTATTTTTACTGGATTTCAAACATTACTATCTTAAAAAGACTAAATAATAGGTATCAATATTTCTGTAGGAATGTTTAGTACCCAGTAGGCAACATCAAAAATTCATGAACTGCATCCTTTCGACTGGCTGCAAGTCTGTGTTTAACCTTCCAAAATGATCGTGCTATACAAATCTGAAAGCTGAAGTTAAGTCATTTTTTGTGGGGGATAAAGCACCAAATACATTAGTTACATGTAACGGTATGCAGCATCTACTGCAGGCTGCTGCCTCTTGTAAAAAGTCCTTCCTTCATGCTGCCTTCATAGCCACCGGATATTGTCCTGAGCAGCTATCGTTTGATGCTGTATAGTTTAACAGCAGCTGCTGCTACTGTGAAATGCAATGCAGTAAGGGAAAATAATAGTGTGAATACTCTAAATGGAAGAGAGGACATGAAAGGGTGGGTGAATGGTGCAACTCTTCACAGTAGCAGCGGTTCCTGGTAACCTACACACCACTGCACAATATCCGGCTGCTCCGAAGGCAACATGAGGGGGGGAATTTTACAAGAATCAGCAGCCTGCAGGAGGTGGCATACACAACTTTGCATATAAATGATGTGTTTGGTGCTGTTTTAAAAAAAAAAAATACTAAGCCTCAGCTTTAAAGGCAAAGTCAAACTTTTGCCAATAAAATCATCAATGCATACTCATTATTAAAAGAAATGTGCATCTAACATTTTTTTGCATTGGAGCCTGCAAAGCATTGCAACCATGATCAGTGGATTGTGGGTGCAAGGCTCAGGCTCCTGGAGACTCTTCCTCCAAGTGCCTGTCCATATATAGGTATGGACTTTCAATTACAGGACGGAAGAGAGTGCCATGACCTCAGACCTCAGTCACAGCAGACTTGTAGTCTCCCCATTCACAGATCCTGTAAACATTACCCTCTGCTACCAAGCTTAAGCCAGAAGGTCCACCTGGAATTCCTTTGGAACAGTGCTGCTGACTACCACAAGAAACGGTCCTCTTTTATTTGTAAGAAGCAACAAGCAAATATGTGACACCCTGCAAAAAGCTGGCCATTTAAATTAGCTTTCTCTAGAATGTACTTATAGAAATTAGTGATGTAGCATATTTTAATCCACAAGTGGATTTTTTAGATATTACGTGGCTCTTGATTCAAGGTTGTTAATGCAAGAAAATGTGGTCTCCACCAGAGAGCTAGTACATGGTTGGATGAGCAACAGCCATGGGCTCGGGACAAAGCCTGTTAAGGCTGGAGGCCCTGATGGCATCCCCATTCCCATAGGAATGGCAGCCTCTTGTTTGCATAGTGGTTGATGCTGTAAGCATTGTAAATAGCTGAAAATGGAGACCAACCAGTAGAAGACACCTTAGGGATGAAGGAGCAGGTACTATGGCCCTAGGGGTGAAGATTGAGTGAGAGGCAGGAAAAAAGCCTGAGACCAGTTGGTGGGGGGCATGAGAAAAGTCGACAGGGCAGCAAGTTGAACGGCAGGAGCAACACTGGGAAGAAGCTTTCCCAGCAATCTACCATACATTTTTGCCTGTTTTTGTTATAAGTTGATTTATTATAATGTAGAAACCTGTTGAGCAGATCAGGGTATTTCACAAGGGGGATTCAGTACCCTCTTTCGGCTCACAGCTGGCATGGTGGCGTTCTAAAAACATGGCATGTCTCAAACTCCCCAGGGGGCAAGTGGGCTCAGATGCAGGATGGGGCACAAGTGGACCAAAAATATGTTTGACTTTATAAAGCCATATAGTCTTTGATCTATCTTTATTGAGGTGCCAATTGGGGAAAGGGAGAGGAGTGGGGCATTCGGAGCTTAGATCAACTCCCTGTGGTCAGCCTGCAATGGAGCTCTGAGAAAAGTCAGGATTGCTCTATTTCTGCCAGGGTCTTGTTAGTGGGGGCTGCATGATATGTGGGCATTGGTATGAGGCCCATTGTAGCTTTACTATTCCTACCTTGTATACAGGACAAATTTACAAATGCATAAGCTTTGTGATTCATCAGTTTCTCAAAAGAGGGCATAGCCATAAATAGTAAGAATAAATAAATGTTTTCATCTTGATCTATGCATTTTCCAGAAAGCTAAGCTGGCTATACACTGCAATGATAGGAGCTTTACATGATAACATGATTTAAGGAAATTACAGTATATCGCAGTTAATATGGTTATGATGTGACTGGCCCAGAGATACTGTAAGGAATGTTACTATAAAGTAACTAGTAGACAATATAGTTGCACTGTAAATAAACCACATTGTATAGGAACTAGTCCAACTAGTGACTTGGTTTTGCCAGCAAACTGCAGCAATTGTTCTGCTCCTACCGCTACCTGTTTAATATGTTGTTTAACAGTCTCTGTGCAATAACAATTAACAGTCTCCATGTATTGTAACAAGGACACTCCACTGTAGACCGGAGGTGCAAGTAAAATGCAGTTTATTTAGGGCAAACACAAATATATAATTCCATCCACAGGGTAGACCGTCCCTGTGCACAAGACGGTTTCTAGCCGCAACATAAATGACAGTCTTTTATATGGCTCGGTAGCTTTCCACAGCTCCAAGACACTCACGCTGCTCACCCCTCGTGAGCCCTCACTCTGCTCTCTTAGCAGTCTGTACCACAGGTCCTAGGGTCACCGACCTTCCTGACCTCTCCCAGCCACCCCTGGCTTTTCCGTGTGCGTCCAGCACGCACCCGAGTTTGTCTGTGTCCGTGTGCTCCCTGCACACACACAACTCCAACACTCCTCTTTGAACTCTGCTCCAGACTACTGATAAGGCTGCTCTCAGCCACCTGATCAGCCCAGGCTGGTCATTGGCAACACCTGGCCCCAGGACTGGAGATATCATCCCAGCCAGAGCTCTACGAAATCTCCAGAGCTCCAGATCCCAGCTACAATTAGGAAAACCTGGACGGACCTGAAAAGCTAGGCTCTTCCTTAAAACATTGTTTACATTCTGGACCCTCTCAGCCCCTCTGGCTGAGAGTCCTGGGTGCCATAGTTGCCAGACTACGCCATGGCATTGGCTTACACTGCCACAGTATTGTTATTAAAGGAAACAACTTCAGTATTGAATAAAATCATGTATTATTCAAATATTAAAGTATATATAAAAATACATTACATTAAATATTTGTGATATATCGTTTTCAATAAGTTGGTATAAATAGGATTCCATTATATTTAAACCTGTCATTTAGGGTGGTTGGGGTATTGACTATACCGGGGGTGGGAGATATAGGCACTTCAGTGTGAGCCTCAAGACTAAGTGAGCTTAAGACTTTTAGGCATCTGTCAGGAGACGAGAAATATAATAGGTAGAAACCACTGTTACACAATTAGAACTAAGATATGATTTTTCGAACACTCATACACTCACTCTTAGTATATAATTTGCTTTCACATCATGTACTTTAGAATGGAATTGACAAGTGGATAATCATACATTGCTGTAAGTTTCCCTTAATTTCATGAGCGACCAGAGATTTCAAGAAAGTCCTGATGTGCAGTAGTTTGAAAGCTTTTGTGCAGGAGTCTGCTGTTATGAAATACTTACTGTACCATTTTTATGACATTGTCTGGATATTACAAACTTAAAATCAGATCATGAGCATTTTGTGTACTGATTTTGATCCAAATTTGCTTTAAATTAGTATAGTTATAGCTTATTACTAGGGAGACAAGCTGGGGATATTAGCAGGTATATTTCACATACATAGTATAGTCAATGTTGGCACAAATCAGACATTTCAAACTGTGCCCCACTACCTTAACGATTCCATTCTGCTCTAATATGTAGTTACCTACAGGGATATCTAGGATGCTTAAAGTCGTGATAGCACTCTAAGGGGTTGATTTACTAACCTTATAAACACACCACGAACATGTATACACCTCTGTAGTGTGTTCCCTCCCAGCATGATCTATGGGTGGAATCTAAACACCTTTGTAGTGTGTGCACACCCAGCAGGTGCGTTGTGCAAAGCCAAACATGAATTGCAAGGTGATGTTGTGTAAATTAGCTCTATGTTGTGTTGCTTGCGTTGATGAATGCAGGAATGTAAATGCATGAGCTAACCATTTTTGTCTAAACTGTGAAGCAGCATTATATATGCATCATGTGCATGATTTTTCCATATATGGCATTAGTGGAAATATACTTTTAGAGACTTTTTGGTTGATAAATACGTTTTGCTGTGTGAAAATCACACGCACCTGGTGCGTGCGTGTGTTTAGGTTAGTAAATCACCCCCTAAGTCTCATTAAATTATGGGCATGTTGTACCAATGCTAATCATGTCCTATTTAGATTCGAGCAGCACAGTAAGTCACATGAACATACCTCACAGATGTGTTTAATTAAATGTCTCTTTTTTTTTTAACTGTAGCTTTTCTCTTCTACCTGTTCGATCTACATTACTGCTTGGGCAGCTGATCTGGCACTCCACCTCTATAATTATATATAATTTCCAGGGATATATGTAAACATATAGGGCAGGGGTGCCGACAATTTTTGTGTTAAGATCTACTTTTCAAATGACGAGCTACATGAGATCTACCAACGAAAACAAAACCTCCTGCACTCAGGGCCGGTGCTAGGATCCTTGCCTACACAGGCAAGGTGCATTTGTGCGCCCCTCCCCGACCCCCTGTAAAAAAAGGGCATTTTGACAAGTACTTGTTCTTGTCAAAATGCCCCGATGTTTGCGCTATGTTTTTTTTTTCCACTTACCTTCGGTACGGGAGAGCCCTGTTTTTTCCGCCCTCCCCCTGCAGTGCCCTCAGGCGGCCGCCTGACTTGCTATGCGGTAGCGCCGGGCCTGCCTGCACTCTCTCTCTCCTGGCTGTCTCTCCTCGGTGTCCTGGCTGTCTCTCCTTGCTCTCTCTCCTGGCTGTCTCTCCTTGCTCATCCTCCTGGCTGTCTCTCCTCTCTCTCCTGGCTGTCATTCCTTGTTTTCTCTCCTGGCTGTCTCTCCTTGCTCTCTCCCCTGGGTGTCGCTCCTCCCACTCTCTCCCCTGGCCATCTCTCCTCGCTCTCTCTCCCCTGGCTGTCTCTCCTGTCTGTCTCTCCCCGCTCTCTCGTGGCTCACCTTGCTGTATTTTGCAAACAGTGCAGTGCAACAGGCTGTGTAAAATAATTTTCCTTGATGTAATAGATTGCACTTCAACCACCAGTATCCACCAGAAAGGTGTCAGGAAGCTTGTCTCAGCAGACTCAGGCTAATAGGTAATCATGTGTGCCCAGCTAAATAAATATACCAAAATGTAATAAAGGGGCCACCATTCACACCCTTTGTGATCTACCAGTATCACCTTTGAGAGCTACTGGTAGATCACAATCTACCTTATAGGCACCCCTGATATAGGGTATATTTATAAGGCAGTGAATCTGACATTCACCAAACAATCATTGCAGTTAAATCTTCCTGGTGCGCATGTTTTAAATTACAGCGATTGATTCACCTGCAGTGAATGTTTAGTGAATGCCACAATACCAGCATTATAAATATGTCCCTATTGTCTAGTGTCAAGTATACTTAGAGAATTAAATCCTCCAAAAAAATCTCAGGTGCAATTATAACTACTGGAACAGAAAGACAGCCCAGAGCCTACACCTTTTAAAGTAAGAAATGGAAGAGTATGTGTGAAAGGTGCAGAAATGGATTGTAGAATTTGCTCAGATTGTTCCAGAATGAATTGGCAACAAATTAATAATGGAATATTTTTAAATTTCCTCCTTTCATATTATGAAATTCTTTAGCACAAAGAAAGTATAGACAGGTTGCACTCAAAATGCTGTTGTACTATTTATAATTTACAAAAAGTTACATGGGGAGCTAAATGCTTGTTGTGTAAAATACTGCGTTCAGCTATTGCTAATTGAAAGTTTCATCTGCTTCACTGCAAACTAAAACTGTTACAGAACTAGTTAACTTGAAGTTGATTTATTATTTAAGGTTGCTGACTTTTCAGTTCTATCTTTACCTCTGAGAGTAAACTCATGCATCAATCAAAGAAGGAATTGAGAGAGACTGTTGCTAACATGTTCTTTTAAAAGGCAGTTCCTAAGGGTTATAATAGTACATAAATGTTAAGGAGTAGCCTTGATTCACATGGGAGAAGGACAAAAGGAGTCACTATGTAAGGCTTCTGAAGCACCCCTCTGGGGAGTGACCTTATTGAAAAATACAAAGTGTCATGTAAGGATTCACCAGCAAACTCCAATACAGCTACACGTGTCAATCTGTATGTAAAGAGATTCAGCTAGAGCAGCCATATGTGGCCTGGGTATTCTGGTAACTATCACAAGGAGTAAGTATGGCAAAGCAATGTAAAAATTCCTAAATGAGAGCTTGCACAACATAAATGTGGTCCTTTAAAATGTCAAGAAGGTCTCATTTAAGCCTTGGTGGATACATTTTTACGTAAGAGTGGTGGACTTGAGTTTCTGGTTCACTCCAAAGTAACACATTTAAAAGGTGTTGGGGATTCTCTGCTTATTCAAATCTTCCATGCAGAAACGTTTGCAAATAAGTTCACTGACTTTGATAAGGCAGTTCCCAAACAAAACAGGCCACCCTTGTTGGGTACCCAGAAGTGACTCAGTGTTTAGAAATAACGGGCACCAAACCAGGTTAAAAAGTCCAAACATGCCCTTATCTTTTCACAAATGGGTCAAACAAAAACAGCCAACGTATTTCAGGGGCAACAACACTCCTGCTGCTCTAGCCCTACAGGAGATTTTTATATCAAATCATATATACAGTTGATCCATTTAGAGTCCAATCAAATCCTTATCCCATTTCAAGCCTTGATGAAGGGGGAGTGTTGTCCCCAAAACTCATTGGCTTTTTTTGCTTGTTCGAATTGTAGCCAAAAGCACTTTAGGACTCTTTCATCTTTTGGTTTGGCGCTCTTTATTTATAAACATTGGCAGGGTTATTCACAAAAGGGTGAAGACTAGAGTTTGGAGAAGGCAGGAGAAGTGAACAATCTAGGCCACAAATTCTCTAATTCAGCTCACTTTCCAGTTCAGCTATGTTGTCCTAGATTGTTCACCACTCATGCCTTCTCCAAACTCTTCATCCTTTTGTGAATAGCCCTGTGAGTTTCTTGTTGTCTGGCTTTAGCCAGCAGTGGCAGATATACTCTTGTGAAGGTAGGAAAATGTGTATGTGGGCATATACTCACCACCAGCTCCTCTACTGTGATATAATGTGCATGTGCTGGGCACAGAGTATAAATTTATATCTTCAGAGACAATCCAGATGCAGCTCAATATACTATGTGGCCAGCCCATGTGTGGTATGTCACAGTAGAGCTAGCAGCAAGCTATAAACAGTGTCTAGTCCTTTGCATAAGTGGTGCTGAGATAAAAAAGCATCTGTATCTTAAGTCTGTAGCTATATTTACAGGTTGTGGTGAGGAAAGTGTGGGGGGGGGGATGGGGGGCTCTATGATGCTTGAATCTGAAGTGCACATTTCCATTAACCATGTACCAACACCACTTTATTTGTTTTTAATCAGTGGTGATTATTTTAGAAATACAGAAAACTTAATAAAAATAGCATTGCTGCCAGAAGCCTTTTCATTACAGTAACAGAAGATGTCTCTGTGTAAATAAATTCAATTGCTAATGAAGGCCATACTGCAGTCTGAGTTAGTCTCAGCTAGAAAAGGAATTTGGCCATGAACAGCAGAGTGGATCAGAATGCATTACCATTCCTTGCCATCTTTTTCTCAGCACACTCTTCTTGTTCTATATGTATGAGATATACTCTGCCTAATTGCTGTGGAGCTCTGCTGGGCAACACTGCCTTCAACATCCTGCAAAGTAAATCATCCCGCACTATTGAAAGTGTTTGTTCTTCTGTTGTCATTTAAAAATAAACCATGATGGACTACTGCTTTAGGTGACTTCTGCAGTTTGTCCTACAGTCTCTTAAATTAAGATAAAAGGCAAAGGCAAACATGTTAGTTTTACATATCAAAAAAAGGAACTAACAGGAAAATGCATTCCAGCTTTTGACAGACTGTTATGTTGTGATTTATCTGGAACAGAAAGCACTGAGCTTAGCCATCCCCAAAGGACCAAACCACAGTAGTCATTGAATCATCGTCAGCCTCAGCTTATTAATCAAGTATGAGTTTAGGAATACACTGGAGTGTTTAGGAAGCATACTGGACTGTGGCGTTTAAAGGAGCATTTTAAAGCTAAGCATTTGGACAGTGATGGCTGCTGAGATTTTACTGAACTGCAGCTATAAAACTCATTCTGCTCTCTAATTTGCTTGCCTTTGCTTCATTCAACTCTTCACATTTTAAGCACAGTCTGCAGTGACAGGAAGGGGCTGTGCAGTGTGCCACTTCTGTAACACATTGTTACACTTTGCATGTCTTGCTACATACTTGTGATGTTCCAACTGACAGGTGCATGTCCTAATAAGATCTACCGGGGAAGAAATTAGTCCACAAGAGAGCCTCAAGCAATCGAAGCATCTGGCAGGAGGAAAAAACAACTTCTTGTACTTCATATTCTGTCAAATGTAATTAGACTTGCCAGAAGTCATTGCTATCAGCATTTAAATAAGTTTCTCTGATCCTCTCTATCTTAGGAAAGTCAAAACTAATACTGCGAATCGTAAGAAACATCATTACTAAACATATTAAAATTTTGATAAACTGCTTGCTGCCCATTTTGTTAATATGTAATTTTAGAGATGTCATTATCAATTAGCACGTTGTTGGCTCTTAGCACTACGGCACAAAATGTCACATTTTGTACTATTAATTGATGTATACCTCTGCCAAACCTGTGTTATATTTATTATGCATCAAGCCTAAGAGAGCTTTGTGTCTAGGGAAAGGACTTATCTTTTTAATAATACTGGCATTTTGTGCTTTTGGCATAAGCTATCTTGGCATCCAAATAGTGAAAATATTAAAGGTGTCTGTAGTTAAAATATCGTTTGAAGATTGTGTGCTTTGTATGTTGTGGTCACTGTGGTACTGTTATTTGTGTCCCTTTATAAATAGGTCAAGAAGTTTAGATGTCTAATACAGAAAAAAAAATCCACTTTATTATTTTTTTGCAATGAGCTGTAAATCATTCTTTAGATTAAATTTCAAGCAGGTCTACATATGGAATATGATATCAACCTCAGGGCAAGGGTATATGCACTGGTCAATGAAAGAAGAAAGAACTGTATATTGTACATGAACTACGTTTCAGGCACTCCAGAACTGACAATGTCATGTTTTTTTAACTGGAGGAGGGAGAGTGGTTGGGAGAACCATAATGGATAATTTAGGCTTGGCCCTGGAGGCAGAACACATACCATGTACAGACAGTGACGGTATACTGACTAATGGCACCTGTAAGTTTCTTGTGTAACATGGGCCTTATTTACTCTTTTTAGAATTTGCAAATCACCACCAGTTTAATTGAATAAAGTGAGTTTGAGATCAGAGTCAGTCGCTATGTTTGATAGAGCATGAAGGGAAACCATTAAAGGGCCCCCTGTCTCCCTGATGCACCCTGAAGGCAGTTTCTCTAGAGATACAAAATACTATTTGTTTATATAGCAGGTTTATAGAGGTTCCTAAACTTTACAAGCATTCATTTTATACAAATGTATTAGACAAATGATTTTGCTACATGCTTAATTCCTTTGAGACCAGATAGTTCTGGGCCCTTTGTGCTTTTAGGCCCCATAGCAGTCACATGGTATGGTGTCACTATAGTTACACCCTTGGTGGGATCCAGTTCTTTTTAAAAGTGACCAACACAGTAAAATTACTTTATCACTGCAGACCACGAGAGCCAATTGTAAGGAGACATCCACTTGCATACAGTGTATGGATAAAGGGATTGCCATATTTATTGTTTAGCCCAATGTATCTTTATTGTAGGATGTGAACAGGAGTCACCAGTGAGGCTTCTTAAAAAGATCTGTTGGAGGGGATATTAATTCTGTAACTTTTAAATAAACCTTGATTGATGAATGTTTGTTTGTTTTTTCCTGATTGCACACATAAAATTACCATCAAGGCATTTCTTTTGATCAGATTTCCCCTTATTTGCCAAGTATCCTGTATAATTTTCTTGTGTTTCATGTATGTTCACATTATACATTGGTCTTAAAGGCATTCATGCGGACATACTGAATACTGGTCAAATAAGATTGGTGTATTAAAATCACCATTCATCGGTATCATGAAAAGTGTTAATGAGAGATGTCAAATGCTTACCTTGAGGACGGAAACTGCTTCTTTTCTTATGACCACATGACCAATGGCAAGGCATTCCCCATGACAGCCTGCTGAAGGAAATGCATGATGTTCAGGAAGAGCCTCAACAGTTCTCTACCCTTAGAAAAAAAATGAAAGCATGTCATATCAGTAAAGGAAGAATCCAGCTGTACTCCATTCCACACTGAATCAGTTTATTGAAAGTTTGTCAGTCCTGTCGAGGTACGCCCCCTCTGACATGTTTTGCTCAATCCTGGGCTTAGTCATAAAGATAAGTATAAGCTCACGATTGAGTAAAACATGTCAGAGGGGCCAGACCTCGGGCAGGACTCAGTGTCACTGACAAACTTTCAAATGATTCAGTGTGGAACAGAGTGTGGATGGATTCTTCCTTTACTATATACATGTTTGGCTGGAGCGAGGACACACTCCTGCCAATGAGCACACGGCTGTCTTTTCCCTGCTAAAGCCAGGAACGGTGCTTTATTTCTATGTTCCGTCAAGTCAGTCTCTCATGTTGTTAATGATACTTGTGATGGTGATTTTAAAGCTACTCCCTGGGCTGGCCAGTGCACCCAAAGATTTGCCCTGAGATGGGCATCAAAGATCAAAAGTTATATGGATGCTATAGGCCTAGTTAAAAAAAAGATTTTTGCTGAATTTTACATAGCATCAGTTTTGTTTCTTGCTTTATTTTTCTTTTATACTGATGGTGTTTGTTTGTTTGCTTGTTTGTTTTGTGGGTTTTGCCTAATTTAATAGTTTAAAGTTATTCTTCAAGTCATTTTCACAAAACAAAAACATTTCAGATCATTCCAATTCATCTCATGATGTAAAATCAGATCTTTGCTAGGATTATACTGTTTACTGTGCTGCATTGCTACATTCTCACATTGACTGCTAAGCCACGCTGTATAATGTGTATTTATGTTGAAATATAATGTATGCAATAAAAATAAAAAGCCTAGGTATGATATATGCTATAAAATACAGTGATTGTGTGATGTTCAGACAAATGGCTTTTGCTCTATCAGCCCACGGGGAACACAGCTCACTACAACTTTACCATGCTTATGAGGACCTTTTTGAAAGAACTTGCTGACCCTACTAGCTCTAATAACCTCAAATGTCAGCCACAGCAAAGAACACTACCTGGCACAGTGTAACAAGTACAGTTGTATGTTCTTTCTCGTCATACAAATAAGCCAATTACAATGACAACATAAAAGGTATAATTTATAGATATGAACTCTTACTTACTGCTTTAACATGCATGGTTATGCAAATGGTCTAAAGAAGGAAAAACGGTGCACACACAAATAATTCAAACTGACTAGAAATTCTTTACCATTTATATAAACAATAATTAGGTTTCCCATGCAATGCTTCATATGGATAACTGAATGCCATAGTGATATTGTTTATTAGCAATAAATTAATTTTATATATACAGATAAATACACAATAGCTTGATATTGGTGTTAATAGTTATAGTATATCACATTTTGAGTTGTCTTACCTTTTATAATGTTTTCATTTATTTAATGTATTATACCTGCATACAAAAGAAAAGAAATAAAAAGCACATTCTGTATCAGCAGCTCTAAATCAGTAACTTGGGAACACCATGAGACCCTCGGCTCTCTTTGATGCTTACAGCAGCCTCTCTGCAGATGTGCAGCGTTTGAACACCTGCTGCATTTTTCATTCTCAACAAGTACAATGCATAATTTATACTTTTTCATTAAAATATTTAACATTATTACTATAATTTTTTTAGTGCAATTGTTTTCATACTCACAAGTTTTGTCTTTTTCAATAAAGCAGTGCAATAACTACATGCACAGTTCAATAAAACCTTAGAAATAATGGCAATGCCTAGCTTCAATAATAAAATAGTTACAAAGTCAGATTGAAAAAAGATAGTCCATCGAGTTACATAGTTACATAGTTACATAGTATTTGAGGTTGAATAAAGACATTAGTCCATCAAGTCCAACCTATTAGGATCTCATTCTAGGATTACCTGTACCCCTGTATATTACGGTCCCTTAAGAAATCGTCCAAAAGTTTCTTGAACAATTCCACATTATTTGCTGAAATCACCGCCTGTGGCAGTGAGTTCCAGACCCTAACTGATCTTACTGTGAAGAACCCCCTTCGCCCCTTGTGCTGGAATTTTTTTTCCACCAATTTTAGGTGGTGGCCTCTAGTTTTTGTAATGGAGTTAATTTTAAATAGTTTGTCGCTAATGTTGCTGCCAACATTGAACATCTTGTACATGGAAATCATATCCCCCCTTAATCTCCTCACCTCCAATGTGAACATGTTTAAATTTAGTAGCCTTGTCTCGTAGCTCTGGTCCTCCATACCCCTAATTAGTTTGGTTGCCCTCCGCTGGACTTTTTCCAACTCAAGGACATCTTTTTTTCTTACTGGTGACCAGAACTGGACCGCGTACTCCAGATGAGGTTGAACCAATGATCTATAAAGTGGCAAAATTATAGACTTGTCCCTGCAATAGATCCCCTTCTTAATACAGGACAAAACCCTACTTGCTTTGTTTACAGCAGCCTGGCACTGCAAGCTACCTTTCAGTTTGTGGTCTACAATGACCCCCAAATCTTCCTCTATTTCTGACTTCCCTAGCGGCATACCCATAATAGTATAACCCATTTGTTTATTTTTA
>NW_017306358.1:0-62343 GCF_000935625.1 Nanorana parkeri | reverse complement strand
AGTTTGGTTGCCCTCCGCTGGACTTTTTCCAGCTCAAGGAATTTTCTTACTGGTGACCAGAACTGGACCGCGTACTCCAGATGAGGTTGAACCAATGATCTATAAAGTGGCAAAATTATAGACTTGTCCCTGCAATAGATCCCCTTCTTAATACAGGACAAAACCCTACTTGCTTTGTTTACAGCAGCCTGGCACTGCAAGCTACCTTTCAGTTTGTGGTCTACAATGACCCCCAAATCTTCCTCTATTTCTGACTTCCCTAGCGGCATACCCATAATAGTATAACCCATTTGTTTATTTTTATTTCCAAAGTGCATTACTTTGCATTTATCGTCATTAAACCTCATCTGCCATATTAATGCCCACTCCCCTATTTTATCCAGGTCCTCCTGTAATGTTATAATGTCTAAGTGCGTGTCTATTACCCTCCCACTTTTGGTATCATCCGCAAACACGGAAATCTCGCTGTTAACGCCCCCCCCGCTGTCTATAATACATTGGGACCCAGCACAGAACCCTGAGGCACACCGCTCATTACACTAGCCCAGTCTGAAAAGGTGCCATTTACAGATACTCTCTGGACCCGTTCCCGTAGCCAGTTCTCTATCCACGTACACACCACCTCATCTATGCCCATAGCTCTCAGCTTGTGTAGTGATCGTTTATGTGGTACCGTATCAAATGCCTTTGAGAAATCCAGATAAATCACATCTAACCGCCTCCCTCCATCCATAACTCTACTTACCCGCTCATAAAAAGTTAGCAAATTAGTTAGGCAGTTACGGTCTTTCCTAAACCCATGCTGATTGTCATTAACTATCCCATTTTCCTGAACAAAATCTACCAGATAATCCTTAATTATTCCCTCTAGCAGTTTACAAACTACCGATGTTAGACTGACCGGCCTATAGTTCCCAGGTTGGCACCTTGCCCCCTTTTTGAATATTGGCACTACCGTAGCCCTCCTCCAATCTCTAAGGACCCTACCAGTCATTAGGAGTCCTTAAAAATGAGAATTAATGGTCTAGTTATAACCTGGCCCAAGTACCTTGGGGTGCAGGTTATCCGGATCCACTGCTTTATTTGCATTGAGCATTTTAAGTCTTTGTTGTATCCTGGTTCCCGTCACCCACTTGGGAGATCTTTTGAGTTAAACTGGGAGTTTTATCATGTATGTCAAACCCGTTTCCCTCCTGAGTGTATACTGAGGAGAAAAAAGCGTTCAGCGCCTCGGCCCTCTCCTTGTCGTTTGTGACTAGCTTCCCGCTTTCATCCTTTATTGGGCCTATCTGCTCCTTTCTCACCTTTTTACTGTTAATATATTGGTAAAATTTTTTGGGGTTCTTTTTACTATCTGCGGCGATATGCTTTTCGCACTCAGTTTTAGCTGCCCGGATTTCTAGTTTGCATTTTTTGTTACATTCTTTGTAGTTAAGGAACGCCAATGCCGTCCCCTCCGTCTTATATTTTATAAATGCCGCTCTCTTGTCCTTGATGTGTTGTTTTACAGTTTTATTAAACCATATAGGTTTAGTCTTTGATCTTTTGCTTTTTCTCCCTAAAGGTATACACTTTGAAGTAGCAGTATGTAGTGTGTTTTTAAAACAATCCCACATCTGGTCTGTGTTTAGGTTGTGAAATAAGTTTTCCCATTTTATTTCCCCCACTAGGTTGCGCAGCTTATCAAAGTTAGCCCTTCTGAAATTTAGGGTTCTAGTCCATCCAGCACACTTCCCTTTTCTGTGTTCAATATTAAAAGTAATCACATTGTGATCACTATTACCCAGTGAATCCCCAATTACAATATCCTCGATTAACTCTGCATTATAAGTGACAATTAGATCCAGGATGGCATTTTTTCTGGTCAGAATCTCCACCATCTGGTCCATGAAATTGTCGCGCAACATGTTCAGAAATCGGCCCGCCTTCGCCGAACTCGAGGTTCCATTAGCCCAATTGATGTCTGGCTAATTGAAGTCACCCATCACGACTACTTCGCCCTCTCTCCCAGCTATTCCTATCTGGGAGTGACGGTTGACTTCTCCCTCTTCCCCTATATTTGTAGGTTTATAGCAAATACCCACCAGATGTTTACGGCTAGTGTCCGTCATATCTAGCTCCAGCCATAAGGTTTCCACGTCTTCCCCATTATTTGACGCGATATCGTCCCTTATATGCATATTTAGATAATTTTTTACGTAAATGCAAAGCCTAAAATGATAGAAAAGTTTACATTTGATTGGTTCCGTGGTTTTCTACATGATGTACTATTGCAATTGTAGGTATTGCACTGTCAACTACTTTATTAAAGCCCGACTCCAGGCTGGGTACCCCCCATTACCGCATCACCACTCCCGGAGCTCCCCAGCCATCTATGTCTCCCTCATCTTTCTCTGTAGCATTGCCCTGTGAGCCCAGGGAAGCTTGATGGAGGTGTGTTCATGAAACCAGTCATCATTAAACTTGGAAGAGGACTGGTGCTGGATTGCTGAGCAGTGAGCCTGCAGGGGACATGGCAGGAGATAGGTGGAGTATTGCAGCAAGAGCTGCTTTTTTAATGTGCTGGGCAAATAATGCTTTACTGTTTTTAGGATAGAGATGGGCTTTAAAAGACACACTGTAACTTTGGCCATTTAGAGCAAAGTAATAGTGGCTAGACATGTGCAATTCGTTTCGTTCCGAATCAAAATTCGGATGAATTTTCGGAAATTCGGACATTCGGATGTATCCGAATTCCGAATTACAGACATAACGAATGCAAACGAATCCGAATTTCCATTTCCGAAATTTGGTAGCGGTAGTTCGACCGTTCGTTTCGTTTTCGGTTCGTTTCGTTTCTTATTCGTTTCGTTCGTTGGAGCAAAGTGACATTAGAGAAGGAGAAAAATATTTTTCCCACCTCAAATGTCACGAACGAATGAAACGAATAAGAAACGAAACGAACCGAAAACGAAACGAACGTTCGACCTACCGCTAACAAATTTAGTCCGAATCCGAATTCCGAATCCGAATTGACTTTCACACCCGAATTCCGAAAAACGAAATAACACAAATCCGAATTTAAAACGAAACGAAACTAAACAAATTTTTTGGCAGTGCACATGTCTAATAGTGGCTGTGTAAAGCTTATTCTTGACCACGTTATACTCACCTCTCTAGAGCTCCTCCACAAATCCTCCTTCTGTGGCATTAACTACAATAATAACTGATGCTTCCAGATATCTTCCACGTGACTGAAGGATGATGTTGTCCCTCCTTCTGAGCTCTGACATGAGGTTTTTTGGTGGCATCTGTGAAGGAAGGAGCAGCAGGGCAGCACTGGAGAGGTGAGCATATAGTAAGGTGAATGAATTTGCAAGGTGAAAGTTTCTCTTTAAGCTTATTAGTATGGGTCTTCACTAACTTCTATATGCTATTTATTTACCTCACAAGCTGAATTAGGTTGGAAACATCTATCCTACAGAAACAATTTTAAAGTACTGTAAAATGTAAAAGCTAAATCTACATTTGAAATACATATGTTTACTGTTTTACTTGTACAGTACTTGTAATTTTGTATAACCAGTTTATTTACACACCTCTGACACACTACATTCCCAGGCACGTGATGTCCTTATTTAGCAATGCAACTTAAAGTGTTACCGCTCTGTCTCCAGCTCATTGGACAATAAATTAGCATTATCAATTCTTTCCAATTACCAATGCAATGTGAGGGGCTGAACAAAATGAAAGATTCCATGGTAGTTAAAACAGTAAACATTTATATATGTATTTCAAATGTCTACTTAGCTGTTTACCACATACTGTATATTACTATGAGGGTGAGAGAGAAACCACTTCTACCAGAGGTACAGTATATCAAAATGATCATAAAAGGGCAGTATATCTCATTGCTATTTTTTGACCAAACAAATAAATAAATAAACTCTCTACTCCCACAAATAAAACTGTGAAGCAGCATTATATATGCATCATTTGCATGATTTTTCCATATATGGCATTAGTGGAAATATGCTTTTAGAGACTTTTTGGTTGATAAATACGTTTTGCTGTGTAAAAATCACACGCACCTAGTGCGTGCGTGTGTTTAGGTTAGTAAATCACCCCCTTTGAGTCTAAATTAATACTTTGAGTCACTGGGGTTGATTTACTAAAGGCAAATACGCTGTATACTTTGCAAGGGAACTTACACTTTACAGGGGAATTTTCCCTTAGCTTAGTTAATGTGTTGAAAATTCACTTTGAAAAGAATACCCAATCACATGCAAGGAAAATTTAAAAAACAGTATTTTTGCTTGGACATGATTGGATTGGATTGGATTGGAAGTCAGCAGAGCATCACCTAATTCCCTTGCAAACTGCAAATTCCCTTGCAAAGTTACGGCAGAGCCCTGGGCCCATGCTAAAAACATATAAAAACAAAATTCTGACTTTTAAAGTCAGAATTCAGATTTTTAAACACAGAATTCTGACTTTTAAACACATAATTGATTTTAAAAGTCAGAATTTTGTTTCATATTTTTTTTAGCATGGGCCCAGGGCTCTTCTGTACAAAGTAGGGATGCACCAATACCATTTTTTAAGTATCGTGTATGAGTACCGATATTTTTTTTCTCAGTACTCGCCGATACCGGGGCCATGTGCCCCAATTATCTGGAAGCCAGGCGGCTTCCTGATTGCCTGGGAAACCAGTGTTCTATTGAAAAAATGCTGGGTTCACTTCCTGTGGCTGCCTGGTTTCCTGACCAATCAGGAAGCTGGGTGGCGGGTCATGAGGTGCTGCCCAGCTTACTGATTGGTCAGGAAGGGCAGTATATCTCCAGCCACAGCCACAGCAACGGTGGTTCCTTTATTTCCTTCATGACAGATTTTCTTTAAATCAGGTATTTGATTGATTTCATTTATATTTGCATCTGCAATAAGTAAACGTTTTGACTACTTTATGTGGCAATATAGAGTAGCAAAGGATTTTTTTTTAAATATGATGGATACTTCATTAAATCATGGAGTGCTGGGACAGGATTCAATTCTGACTTCAGTAGAGGCCAAGGCCCAATGTACAGAATGGACCTTAGATCCAAGAAGCTTCACAAGGACCCTGGAGTCAATTTGAAAACTAACAGTAGTGCTTACAGGCAACACAAGGCACATGCATTACAGCACGTCCATTATGTGAGTAATGTTTAGAGAGGGTTAGTTACACTGTAACAGTATCTCCAGACCAAACTCTGATGAAGACAATTATGAGAAAATGTTTCAGACATAGCTTTGTGAGGCTCACAAAGAATATTATCTCACTGGCTTGATTTGCCAGAAACGTTTTGATTCTTTACAGCACAACTCCAGCCACTATAATGTGTTTATTTATCACATTATAGTGGTGATATAGGTTAAAAGTTAATTCAGGGGGGCGTGGCTTCATGGTTGCCTGAACAAGACGTGCTTCTTGGTAGCTCCGTCCAGAGCCGCATACTAAAGCTCTCATACAGCCTAATTCAGCATCCAATATGGGCAAACATGGACCCCGCAAGTCCTCAAAGTCGGCGCAATCATCCGGGAAAAAACACAAACAGCCAGCATCGATCAAAACCTACTTTGATCCCCACGCTGTGGCAGATCGTCACCCAGACAAGATGGCGCCGCCGGGACCCCAATCGCCTCGTGATCCAGATGGTCCCTTACTCTGCTCACCATGCAGATCAGACCAGAGAGAGGAAATTTCTACGTCCCCTTCATCCAGCTCCATGGGCTCGCCTGTATCGCAGACGACCGAGACGGACCTGCCCTGCACTGCCAGATCCTTCAGATCTTCCAAGACCTTTCATGGTATACTCTTCAACAACGTCGATGTCTGCAACCTCTGCTAACATTGCTCAGGGATAACAACATCCCATATCGATGGGGATACCCATTCAGCCTTACAGCCCGTAGAGATGGCAAAAGCTCCACACTGAGAGTACCGGAAGATCTATCAACCTTTTGCTTAGACCTCAGACTTACGTGCCCAGCCTTAACCAGCTGGGACCCTCTACCCAAAATGGGCCCTGAGCTACCCCAATGGCAAAAAAATCACTCCAGGTAAAAGGAATGCCAGATATGACCAAATGACTTCCACTCCTTCTGGCAGGTCTCCACATCCTTTCCCTGCCTCTACTCCGAGACGCCCGCGTTGAGAAGCAAAGGTGCCTTCTGTCATGGACAACGTAACTGGGAGTTCCAACTACAGTTATTTTTCAATTTATTACCATTTTTATTACCTATGCCCTTTACTCGTAGGCTGTTTGATCAATGATCAAAGATCAAAGTTAGTAATCCTAAGATTGTAAACCATAAGCTACAAGTTCTACCTCATAGCGGTTCTGGGCGGAGAGGCCCGGGAACTAGTATCTTATTGTTGTTTACTAACTGTTAACATTAACGGAATTAGACCAGATCAAAACGATCTTCTCCCACCCTCCCCGTGACACTGATTCACAGTGGGTTCCTTTTGGTGTTGAAATCTTCAAAGCTATTGGTTGATATTTTATATTGTCCAGTTGTCTTGGGAGATGCGGTCATACCCACCAGATAAAACCTGTATTGATACTATGAATCTATATTTTGAATATATAGCTATATATGCTATATGGTTAGTCATGTTGACTAGTTATTCTAATGCTGTTTATTTTCTCCATAGATTATCTTCTCTATGTTTACTTGTTCTTCCTTCCTCCTCCTATACTTCATTCCTCCAAGATCCGATGTACCACTGTTTCTTCTGGACCTATGAACGTCAGGTTAGTCACATGAACACTTTATCTGAGGGGAAGTACAGACATGTCACACTGTCAAGCAGAGCGCTATTTTCCCCTTAATGCTGTAATGGCCACCTCTACCCATAAATTGTTCTCCCTTAATGTAAAGGGGTTGAACTCTCCTTTCAAACGTAATCTGACTTATCGAGAACTTAAAAATTCCAACTCAGACATAGTTTTCCTACAGGAGACACATTTTACGCCCCAGAACACTCTGAACGCTGATATTACCCAGACGGAAGTACGAGACGTAATTCGGGCTCTCCCAATGGGTAAATCCCCGGGTCTGGATGGATTCACTTACTTATACTATAAGACATATATAGAGGTTCTCCTCCCCCACATGACAGACCTATATAATGGTTTCCTGCATGGAAATACAATTCCACATACATTTTTATCATCAAACATAACGGTTTTCCCAAAACCAGACAAAGATAGTAAATTGTGTTCCAACTATAGGCCCATAGCACTTCTTAATTCAGATTTCAAGATCTTCACCAAAATTTTGGCTAATCGACTAGCAACACATCTACCTACGATTATCAACAATGATCAAGTAGGCTTTGTTCTTAATCGTCAAGCAGGAGATAACACCCGTAGAATTATAGACTTAATAGAAATAGTAAATACTGAAAAAACTGAAGCCCTACCTATTAGTCTGGACGAAGAGAAGGCCTTTGACAGGCTAGGCTGGCCCTTTCTGCATGCGACATTAGCTCATGTGGGGATTACTGGCCCCTTTGCATGCCCGCATCAAAGATGTCCAGGCAATGGAATATCTGACGGCGAGGCTTAATAATACTTTTTTGATGCATGAGAAGGTTTGGGGGCGCCTGGATTAATAGGGAGGGTCAAGCAGGAGGTACACAAACAAATACACAAGTAAATAACTAAATAAAACGTTAACAAAAAAAAAAATATTACTTGAATAAACTGGGATTGTGACTCGACCAAGGGTTGAATATGATGAAGTCGTCATCAGAGGACAGTGGATAAGAAACGTTATGGTTCAAACCGCTATCACATAGTATAATGCCTGAGGAATGTCTCTTCCTATCACTAACTATTTCTCTCCTTTCTTCTCTTTTCTTTCCTTCTTATTACTTACGGTTAAGATATGATAAAATTCATTGGCTGGACAGACATAGGTCCTCATAAATAGTACATTGCTATTACGGCTGCAGTATTACTTGTTTAGTTTATTAGCATTACGTAAACCAACGAAATAGCAATGATAGCAGACAGAAATGATGTTATGTCATGCTTATACATTTTCAAGGTCTACAGATCCATTGACGGGCTTGTTTTCTGTATGGATATAACGATGTATGTCTTAGTCCTTCTGTTGTTATTTCTCCTTTTGTTTTTTCGTTGTTTTTGTAAAACAAAAAACTACAATAAAAAATTGTCAATTTAAAAAAAAAAGTTAATTCAGGTTTTCAGTTGTGTTTCTGTAGATCAGGGACTTTTTCTCTAATTTTCTGTGCCGTTGTTGAGACAGGAAGTGAACAAAAGTTATTTATTGGGAGCATGACAAAAAGGAAAGTTAATAAAGTAAAATAGATACTGTAAGGGGGGTGCTCCTTCAAGTATTAAGTGCAGTCTGCCCCCTTTGGGGAGATCTCGTCACTTCCTCTTTGGTCACCAGGATAAGAAGTTTGGGTAAATCTCCCCATAAGGGAAACAGCAAAAAAAAAAAGGTTCTCGTCCTTCCATACTTTAATACCAAAAAAGTTTTAGTTTGAGTTGGACTTTTTATAAGAATTATAACACTGGAGATTAACCTAGCTTTGCTCACTGCTGAGAATGCTGAGGATGATCTTGTATGAGATATTGTGGAGCAATCAGGCTGGTTTCTAGCACAGCAGTTCCAGTTCTCGGTAACTAAGAGTGATTGTGTAAATGATCATTAGTAATCTAGACCAGGCCTTCTTAAACTTTCTCCACTCGTGACCCCTTTTTGGCAAAGGAAATTTTTAAGGGACCCCAACGTCGGTCGGTGTCTCCCCTCTCACCTAGCATAAGTCGGTGTCTCCCCCCAGCGTCGGTCAGTGTCTCTCTCCTCTTCTCTCCATCCCCACCCTCCCCTCCAGCACCAGTCAGTGTCTCTCTCTCTCCCCTCACACAAGTGTCTCTCTCCCCTCACACAAGTACTGGCCATACCCCCCTGATGGCGGTACTTGCCGGGGACTCGGATCGCGACCCCCCTGTTCACTTGCGGGACCCCATATGGGGCCGTGACCCACACTTTAAGAAGCACTGATCTAGACCACCTCAACAACTTGGGCTTACATAATATATATTAACTATTTTTCATTATATTTTCATTCATAATCACAATGTAACAGTATTGATTCACTGTTTATTGTTTTAGCTTTTATGAGCATGTCAGAGGCTTGTCTTTGATATGCTTATAATATGAATTCCTGCAAACCCCTAAAAGATTTCTTTCAAACAAACATTTAGGGGGTTATTCACTAAGCTGCCAAAGGCAGCCGAGTGAACAACCGACGCTGAGTGAAGGGAGCTGTACATCGACTAGCTTCGGCTCCCTTTGGTTCACTTCGGTTCAGCCGAAGAGTTCGCCAGAGATGAAGTGAAGAACACTTACTCCTTAGCCGATCCAACATCTGGATCAGCTGAGGCGAGCGTACGGCAGTTCACTCGCTGCTGTTTGCCCCTATTCTCATTAGGGCCAAACAGCAGTGAGTGAATAGTTATTCACTCATAGCTTGGTTATTCCGCTCGTTACCTCAGAGGTAGCGAACAGAATAATGACAGGCCATTGTCATCAAATGACCTGAGAACAGTGGCCCGTGCATGACAACAAATGGGTGGAGCCAGCCATGACATCATGGCTGACTATACCTTTTTGTTGTCATTCGGCCAGCACCTTTCAGAGTTATAGCAAGTTCTGTATATAATCTAGACTTGTGCGCCGTCAAAAAATTTGTTCTGTTTCGTTTCGGAACGAAAATACGTCAACGGAATTTCGTATATTTACTGCTTGTACTGTAATGCAACCCTCAGCAGCAGAAGAGAAAACCTCTGATTGGTCAACCAAAATGAAATATGAATTCCGTATGCTGTATGGGCTATTGTGAATAGGCTGTACAGCAGCCCTTCAACAGCCAAAGTGAGCCGAACGATTATTATATCCTTTGGCTCTTTAGTGAATAACCCCCTTAATTGCCCTAATTAACCTTTTCCTCTTTTCTCTCTTTCTCTCTTCGCTTTTTTTTTTTTAACTATTTATACGCACACTCCCTTGCAATTTTGTTTGTTTTATTTATTTATTTTTTACACCACGTTAATATATACCGTATATACATATATAATCTTTTTTTTTGAGGGGGGGGGGGGCAACAATACTAAAATATCTTGTTTGCCCTAAGAAAATATATATATATCACTTTGCTATTAGTTTACAAATTATTGCCAAATCAATAGACCTATGGCAAAAATATAAAAATTGCTCAGGGCCATAAGGAGTATACAGGTGTGAGAGATTAAAGTGACACCAAACTCAGGGGTTAAATTTTAAAAATGCATTCAAGTAAATGAAGCTTATTTGTGTATTACTTGGCTGCAGATCCTCCAATCATCTCTGAATTTGTACTGACAGTGTCCTTCCTTCTAGAGGGGGGCTACTTTTGTTGCCAAGAGACCCTGTGTGTGTTGTACAGTAGCCACGGCTCCAAGCTCGCTCCCATGATACACTATAATCTCAATACAATTTAGTAAACGAAAATGTGAGATTGTAGTCCATCATGGGAGTGAGCTTGGAGCTGTGACTACTTTACAACACACACAGAGATGATGGGGAACCAATGTAGCCACCCTCCAGAAGGAAGGACAGTGTCAGCACCAATTCAGAGATGGCTTGAGGATCTACAGCCGAGTGATACACAAAGTAAGTGGTTAAGGTCTGTCTTTGGTCAGTGTTTCTTGCTGTTTATTTATTGTGTGCACAATGGAGAGCTAATTATGTATTACATTGATAGCTGCACGGTTGAAAAAAAAATTCACCACTGATGAACTTGTGCCCAAAATGTATAAACCATCAAGTAACCTTACTTCTAGTAAACACTTTTAATACCAGAACAGTGACCCACTCAATAGACTATTAAGTGCAATCTCTATGAGATGCTGTTTTGCACACATAAATGATTGCACATTTGGTGATTTATCTTTATGTTTTACTGTAAGCTATCCCACTGAAATTTTAAGAAAGGCTCCCCTTGGAATAACTTACCTTCTTTGTGAAAGCACTGTCAATGCATTTTGCATAAAATATTGTAATAAATATCTGATAGGTTTTTTTTTTTATATTGAGCCATCAGAAATGGAGATATTGTTAAAAAGCATGTACTTTTGTGTGATATTAATAATGCTCCAATAGGCCAGGAGCAAAATGAAGACACTTAGACACTTGTTAGTGCAGAACAATATTACCACTAAATTGTCTTACATATTAGTCGATGTGGTTGACATTTAGGAAGATGCAGGGTGACCTGATTGAAGAGCTTTCATAGTGTAAGTGGCAATTTCACATATTAATTGCAAATATCAGTAAAATATCTCTGGCAAAGAAGTGCAGAATATTTTCAAATTATCCTGCACAAAATGTTGGAATTCAAATGGAAAATACATCTAAATAGATCAGGATCTAAAAGCTGCTAAAGCTAGGAGGAGTGGTTTACTTTTATCAAAGCATTTAAAATGATTAAACTATTTTTTTATATGAGTATCTTCCAGCCTTCTTAAAGCTGAACTGCATCCAGATATTAAAGTCATAAATAAATGCAGTATTGTAATTAAAACTAAAACTCAGAAAGAGAATACAGCAGGGGCCAATCAGTACATCACTAAGAACTCCACCCAAAAAAAAGTATAAAAATGATTAGCCTATTAAAAGAAAAAATAATAAAAACAACTTTTGCTACAATATTTACCTTCAAACCAGAGATTTCCCCTGCACTACTTTTCTTCTACTAGACTTCATGTGAGGGCCAGCGTTATTCAACACGCTTTCTCTGATCCCAGGTTGTCCTGGACTTGTCCTGACTAAACAATGAAAGGAGAAGCAGCACAATGATAACCTTATTTTCCTTACTCAACTTTCCATCCCCATCAGTATGCTTCTTGTCAGCACATGAACTAACTGGCTCTATGTGCTGCTTCTTCCTTTTACACTCCGGCCCTGCGGTATAAGGACTGCAAAAAAAGTCAAGTTCAGTTATGTACATTGCTTGCATTTAAATAAATACATTTAATTATGTATTATTGGCAAGCTACATTAATTTGTGTTTTCTACAACTGCATAGAGTTCAGGTTAAAGTGTATTTTTTAAGTACCTTTATTTGACTAGTTATCAGCCCCTTGCATTCTCTGTGCAGCAGAGCTCACAATGGGATGGGGAGAAACAGCACAAGGAGGCACTCAGTTCATGTGCTGACAAGGAATATCCTGATACCAGAAGAGGGCAGAGTGACAGAGGGATGAGCTAGTTATTGTGCTGATTCTACTTTACTGTCCAGTCATAGGCTGGGGACAGATACAGGACAGCCCGGGCTCAGAGAAAGTTAGTTTAATGATGCTGACCATCATTCGACCTAAAAATATGAAGACATTTTGTGGTAGAAAAGAAGTCCTATAACATTGACTAGAGTAGAAACCACCATGTGCCAATGGCCTGATGCCTCTAGGTCACAGTGCGTCAGAAGGCAAAGCTGAGGCTCTCTAAAAATGTAATTTCAGGCTTTCAAAAGCAGGTATTGTACTTCAAGATAAAAGAAAGGAAACATACTGCATGAGAGATATAGACATGTTTTATTTGCTTAAGTTGCACTTGCTGCTTTTTTCAAAACTGGGCTGTTCATCACAAACTGTGGGATATTGATAGGACATAGAAAGCTAAGTGCAAAGTACAAGACATGACTGGGGGCTCGTAGCAAAGACTGGAAAACACAATGCATATTGTTTACATGACTGCAGGGGCCCAGTTATTAGCAAACAAGTATTTTGGCATCACAAACCAGTAAGAATGTAGCTGCTTTTTTTCTTGACTTTGTGCCTGGCATCTTGCCCATATTACCTCATTATGCTTTTGTTAAGAAGCCTCCCTTTAGTCATTACATTTTCTGAAACAACATAATAAGGTTTATGTTATGGGATATTGTTTGCTCCAGTTGGAAACAGAAGATATCATTATTGTGAGCTGTGCTTCACATTACAATTTGCTGGCTTAAGCTGGATATTGCTCAGGTGTTTTGAGCATAACACACTGTTCTAAACTCCTAAACAGATTAGGTGTTTGAGTAATGAATTTAGGACAGCTGATTTGTTCCCTTGGTTTGGATAGAATATATCCCATCATTATTTCAATATTACAAGACACAGTAATGTGATATTAGTAGGCTGCCCTGGCTGTACAAAATACTAATTAAAGTGAAAGTTAGTATCCAAAGTGGACTACCAAAAGAGATGATACTAGAAAAAAAGTAGATTATTTTTATTAGAAAAAAATATAATTAAAACCCAAGTAATAAACCTGTTTACTACATACTGTATAAGGTGCGTGTAAAGTTTTCCTGGATCTATCATTTTAGAATTAAGCTTTGTGGGGAAAACAATATTTTCTGCTGACTTTTGGATTTTTATGTTTTGGAAGAAAACAGTTTATGAACATATTTACAATGTTATTCACACAAAAAAGTGCATGATGTGCTTACACTATGTATTCAGGATATAGCACTCCAAGGCAACGTATAAATACCATGCCATGGATAGCTAGAAATGAACACACATGACAATTTTTGTTATTAGTTGTTTCTAAGTTAAGTTGGTTTATCCGCCACTTGTGCAAGGAAATTGTTTTGTATTGTGTATACAAGCTAGTGTTCTTTTCTGGAACCATAGTTTCAAATCCCATTTGATGTCTGGATAGTGGAAATCGCTCATAATAAAGATCCAGGTGGAATAATTATAGCAATAACAGGAGGTGGTGGTGGGCTGTCAAGTCCCTCTTTTTCATCATACACTAAGATTCTGCTACAAGGAGAAGTTACTTCTCTCAGACAAGTTAACAGATTATCCTTGTTAGCATACCTATTGCAGTTATTTGGATAGAACAGTGATCTGGCCTAAAAAGGTTGGCTGCTGGTGTTTCTAAGACAAATATTTACCATTATTTACACTTGACATCTGGAGACTAGCAGAGCTAGTTGCTAGTTTTTCTTTCTTCATCTTGATACTAACTACTCAAGAGACTCTGACAGTCAATTTGGACATAAATGTATTCTGTCGTCCATACTCACGACCCGTATCTTCTATCTGGAAACATAAGTCTTGCACCACTGTTGTTTTTCCTACAAGGGCAGAGATCAGTTGTAGTCATTTTTCATATGGTTACCACCCTTCCCCTGTGCAGTATCATCCTAGCAGTGTGGGGCAGTAATATCACTAATTTTCTGCCCAGGCAAGACAAAAAACGCACTTTCTGCTTTGTGATAGCAGGGTACTAAATTACTTGGCCCTAGGTCCTGGATGAAAATACTAGAACAAGTGCAGAAGAAAAGTGATAACCATTTAAAGGATGCCTTCTCTAGTTCACTGCCCTCCACCCAATGTATAAGCATTAATTAAGTCATAGAAATGGGTGGAAATGTTAACTTTTACACATTATTATACAGTATTTATATAGCACCGTGTCAGGGACCAGAGCACCTATAGGTGGTGCTGGAACCAGGTCCAGCAGTTCCTGTGCTCAACTGCAGGTGTCTCAAGGCAGCCAGGAGCTGTCAGGTACAAGACCATCACTCGGTGGTGCTGGAACCTGCAATTCCAGTGCTCATCTGCAGGTGTCCCCCAGCTCTCTGCAATTAGTCTCCATCTGGTGCTGCCATGGGAGGGTATTTAGTCCCTTCTCACAGTGAGGCTGGTGCCTCAGTATTGTCACCATAACCTGTTGCCTGTATCCTGTTGCCTCCTTGGACCCTGACTCCTGACTCCTTCCCCTGAGGTCTCCTGATCTGAGGCTCCCCTCTTGTTGCCCTGCTCCCCAGGTTAACTTGCCCTGTTATATTCTGTGTGTGATTCTGCTGTTTGAATTTAGTTTGGCTAATTTATGTTACTTGTGGGTGTTGGTGGGGTTGCTTGCGTTTATATGATTTTGGTATGTTTAATAAACTATAAGTTCATAGCCTTGTTTGGTGTGGTCAAGTATTTGGTCCTCCTGTATAGATAGCTACATGCGGTGTGGGGCACCTGTGCTCGGTATTGTGATACACCGACAGTTTGCACAGCGCTTTGCAACATAAGGAATACAATACAATTCAAAACAAGATTGTTAGGAGGGTCCTGCCCGTGAGAGCTTACAATCTAACAGGGGGATGGGGCAATTGATACAAAAGGTGGTTGCTGTGTGGGAATGAGTTGTTTGAGAAAATAATAGTCCAGCGGTAGGTAGAGATGGGATAGCCTTCACTGAAGAGATGAGTTTTCAGGGATTGCCTAAAGGCAGACAGAGTAAAAGAAAGCCGGACAGGTTGAGGTATCAAGAGAATGGGAGAGACTTTAGAGAAGTTTTGGAGGTGAGAGTGGGAGGTTTTGACAAGGGAACTAAAGAGCAGGAGGTCTTGAGAGCAGCAAAGAATACCTATCTGTAAAAACTAAGTCAAGGCAACTTCAACTTTTCATGTAGATGCTTCACTGGACATCCGACCAGCTTTCTCAGCTTGAGAAAGCTGGTCGGATGTCTAGTGAAACGTCTTTAAGAAAAATACAGCAAGTTCCGTTGCCTTGGCTTATTTTTTACAGATATACCATGACCTGGATGAATGAGAACCTTCAGAGACAGCAAAGAATACGGTTAGGGTAAAACTTGACAAGGTTGGAAATATAGCCAAGGGCAGAGTTGTGGATTGCTCTGTAAGTAGTTGATAATGTTTTGAATTGTATTGTTTGGATTGCTCTGTAAGTTGCTGTTAATATTTTGAATTGCATTCCTTTGGTGATTGGAAGCCAATGGAGGGATTGGCAGAGAAGGGTTGAAGTTAGCAAGTTAGATGAGTCTGGCAGTAGCATTCATGATAGAATGAAGGGGGAAAGGCTGTGTAGTGGTAAGAAAATAAGGAGGGAGTTGCAATAGTCAAGATGAGAGATAACAGGTGAGTGGATTAATAGCTTTGTAGTTTCATTGGATAGAAAGGGGCGTATTTTTGAGATGGAAGCAAAAAAACAGTTTCATAGATTGCTACAGACCAACCAGAAAAAAACCCTACAGCGCAAATTCTTAATTATTCATGGAGAAAAGAAACTAACAAAGCTCTGCCTCCATAAAAAAAGTTTGTGTATTAGTACAAAAGATTAAAAATACCATAGTTTCTTAAAAACAATTCTGAATGCTGAGTGCTTGGAGGTTTTTACTAACATAAATAAGGAGACACCATGTACATTTCTTGAATCATATAAATTATGACAGCTTTCTCATGAGTACAATGTAGAAATTATGATCCATGTTGTTTTCTCTGGAACACACATTCAATGTGACTATTACTTTGTGTCTCGGAGATATGGTGACTTGCATTTTGTGAGCAACTGGGGTATTTGTGTTCCTAATATTTATGATGAGCTACTACACAGTTTATATGGTTATTTTGTACTACTTTCAGTAGACTGAATTGTTTTACAGAAACTATGGTGTTTTAATGTTTTGAATTAATAGACAATTTTTTTTGTGGAGAGAAGGCTTTGATAGTTTCATTTCTGCATGAGCATTTACAATTTGTACACTATGATTTTTTATGATTGGTCTGTAGTAGTCCATGAAACAGTTTTTTTGCTTTAATGTGTATTCCACAATTGTGCCACAGACACCAGACCATTGAGGAGGTTGAGTGGCCTTTTAGTAGTTTCTATATGTTCCATCTTACTTGACCTAGTCAGAATCTGTGCAATTGTCTACAACATTGATAACAGGGACTGTAAAGTGACAATATGGGCATAGTTACAATCTGTCTGTGATTTCAAAATGTGTCCCCAGGATTCACTTTATGTTGCCTTGAGAAAGGGATCCTGTGAGGCCCTACAATGTCAGTATATAACGTATGTATGTGGGGACTGTTCTTCACAATACATTTGTGAGATGCAACCATATGTCTGGAGTGCTGGCGACTTTGTATCCCTTGATCTGGCTTGATGCTATCACTTTGAGCACCCACCTATTATTTCAAGGTCTAGTACCATTAAGAGAATTTTACCTTAAAATATTACTTTTCCAATGTAATTATTATGTCATTTTGGGTAAATATAAATTGATGATTGTTTGAGAGTGATATGCACAATGTGCTTAAAGTGAACCTGCCCATCCAGGGAAAGGTAACAGGTTTACATATCATCCCACTGCATCTCCTCTCATCCTCACCCCATCCACTGCTGCTGATATTTAATGGCAGTGTGTTCCCTCATTGATCTGATCGGCAGCCGGAAGAGCCTTTTATATACTCTAAGTACTGGAAGTCCAGTCAGAATATACATAGGCTAAAGAATATATGACCATCCTTACTTGCTATAAGTCACCGGGCTAATAAACATTTTAGTAAAAACTATAGATACGCAAACTGACACATTAATTGACCCCAAATCATTTTATTTCAATGTTTGTAGTTAAAGGAATGCCTTTTTTAATTGGAAAAAGCCATGTTTGACAATTTTGGAAAATCTCTGACAACAGAAAACAACATTTCTGACATTACCTTGCCCTGCTGTTCCACGCAAAGCTCAGAAGGGTTAGAGTGTGCACTTGTGCTGTTTATGCACAGACCTCTTTTGGAAAGAATGGTTACAGCCCGCTTAATCATGCATCAGAAAAAATGTGCCAGTGAAGTATTTTGTATATCATAACCACTTGTGTTCTCATTTTTGATGCCATGCAAACTTTAAAGACCAATCATTACATATTTGTGATGATATACATTTTAACCTTAAGGACCGAGGTTCTTTTTTCGTTTTTTGCTTACATGCTATAATCCACATTTTAGGCCAGGATATTACTTGAAACCCCAGACATTATATATTTTCTGAAAGACAAGACCCTATAGAATAAACTGGTGGCAATTGCAAATATCTATGTTGTGCGACATTAGTGGAACTTATTATCAACCCCAAAACTTTAGTGAAAAATGCACTTAAGTTACATTTATTTCCCCAAAACACTATAAAACCCTTTTTTAATTAAATATAAAAGATGAGGTTGCAACAAGTAAATATATACCCAAATGCTTGGGTTAAAAACTGTGTGCGTCCGTGAAACTGCAACAAAATTCAGTACCTCAAAAAGTCCATAGACGATACTTTAAATGCCCTTACAGGTCATCAGTTTAAAGATACGTGTAAATATTGCACTAGAATTAGTGCTCTCACTCTGGCGTGTGCGGCGATACCCAACATGTGTAGCGCACCCAACGTGTGTTTACATAAAGACGCACGAGTTTTGCGGGGGCGGGTGACTTTAAAAAATGTTTTATGATTATTTTTACATTTAATTTATCTAATATTATTTTTAAAACTGTTTTTTTTTACTTTACTTTAATTGCTATCACATAGGGGGGCTTACAAGCAGTGACAGGTCCTATTTCAGGTGATACTGGGGGTCCAAAAGCTATTGAAGTGCAGATTGCTTCAGGAGCTCATGAAAACCCCAAGAACCCCAATTCCACAACCTCAAAAAAGTAGATTAATACATGCAATCAATAATACAAGGATTGTACATAGAACAATATCGGACCTCTGAAAAGTACAAGCATGCATATGTATTCAGTACTTGGTTTGGGCCCCTTTTGCAGCACTTACTGCAATTACTTTTGCACGATATTCTAATTATTCGAGTTTCACCTGTATAAAGAATTTTTGAGGACTTATGGATTGAAGTTAAAGTAATGGACACTTTTTTCTTTGTTATTTTTTGGGTTCCCTTTCTTTTGGTTTTCATTCATTTTTCTCCTCTGAGTGAAAGAGTTAAATGCCTTGGTGATTGAAAGAATTTTTTGCGTAACCCTAATCTACATCTTATATGGAGACATTGCTATTTTTTGTATAGCTGTGTAATTATAATCAACCAATCGAATGATGAGATCAACCTTTTGAATCTGAATGCATATGTAATCCCCACAGACGTGGGATTGAGCGTTTAATCACAGAATACTGTTTTATTATCACATTTTTATTATCACATTTTTTACCAACAAAATATTGAACAGAACAAAGACACAGTTTACTAATTATAATAATTTATTTATTTATCATACATATTTTACACTAATTTATGAATCTTTATTCATTCATTTATTCATTTATCCATCAATTTTTTTTTATTTTTCACTTGAATATAAATAGCAAGATGACACAGTAAGAACATTGCTCACTACCAAGCGCAACATAATTGCTCACATTGAGTAGCCAGAATTGTTTCTACTGTAAAGCTGGCCGTCTGGCAGAGTCTGTTTAACCCCTTAAGTGCCCATGATGGAATGGGGTTAAACAATTAGTTTACTAGCAACTTGTATATCTACTTTAAACAAGAACTCCAGGTAAAACTTTTGTTAACCCTTGCAGTGGGGCTACCCCCACACTGCAAGGGTTAAGTGCTCATTTTGCACAGGGTTAAAAAGCCTGTCTCCTCCTCCGCTGCAGTGGTGGTATGTCTCTTGGCGTCCTCACATCCCATACACTGTGCATAGAACGTGATGACTCTGGGACCTTAGACTGCTGCAGCAGAGGGGGATTGGCAATCCAGGGATTGGTGTGAGAGCCGGCCAGCCCAGTGGATCGGGTGAGTATAACTTTTTTATTTTTACCCTGGGCAAAAACGAGCACTTAACCCTTGAAGTAGGAGGCTAGCCCCACTGCAAGGTTAATACAATTTTTACTTGGAGTTCTTCTTTGAATATCAGTACAATAGTATTGCTAGAAACCAATAACTAGTGGGCATTAATAACATCAATTAATGATAATTACAATAACAAAGTAAGCTAGAAAATGTAAATCAGCTGACAACAATGAAGCTTAAACCACTATAAAACAATACTTCTAGAAGTTAGTTTGGTTATAATGACAGAAGACAGCAAGCAGCTATTCTGAAATGAACATTTCACCATGTCTTTGTTTTATTTGACTATAGTATAAAATAATCCGAGCCCATTTGCTGAGTAAGTCACAGCCATGCCGTCTGTTTTTCCTGTATCAATCTCAGCCCACCATGTATCTCCAATCAGTGTTGAAGTGGCAGGTTCCAGTTAGGCAAGTCAAACATAAAATGCACATGGAGTTAGATTACACAAAGGAAGATTGGGAAATAGAGACCCATGGGGAGTGTAAATGGGTTTTTACTAGATATAATTCTACATTCTGCAACAGTTGTAGCACCACACAGAACAGAAACATTGGAAATAAGGGAAGAAAAAGAAAGCTGCGTCAGAGAAAATACTTCCAGAGAATGGCAATTCATGCTGAAACAATCTGTATGATGCTACAGATCTTTGCAATTAGCTACAATTATGGCAGCATTCTTCCTCCTCAATTAAATGTTATCAACAATAATGTTTATTCTGATGGCATATACATACTCATACAAATTGTTGATGATGCTAAGGAAGAAGCATTGTTGTTGTATACAGTAAGAACATTTTATGTAGTCCATAACACAGACATTGCTAGCATACCAATGAGCAAAAAAGTTAACTTAAAAATGAAAACATTGTGCTGACTGTGACTTCAATCTATTTTACAAGGGGAGGTAGAAGATGTATTTTTAAAGCAGAACTGAAGCCTTTTTTTTAGTTTTGGATATAGAAAGGCAGGAGTATAACCCCTGTCAGTTTATTCTTTGCCAGTTTTATTCAACTGGGGAGATTTCCCTTCACTTCCTGTCCAATAGCCACAACAGGAGGCAAAACAAAAATCCCTCCAAAGTGAGTGAAGTCACTGGTGGTCAGAAAGGGTCACTAGAATAGGTGTCCCCCTTGGAAGATCTTTGTATAATATTTCTGTATTGTTTCTATATATAACAATACAGCCATATAAACATGTAAACATCCTGTTAAAAGACTCTCCCAGGGAGAACTCCAATCAAAAACAGAAGAGAAAGATATTCATAACTTTTTCCTAAAACAGCCACCATACATTCCCCTTCCCATTGGTATTAAAACCATTCTTCTCCCTAGGGGTCTCAATTAAAAAAAAGAGCAAGGGCATTGACAACCCAAAATCCCTCCCATCCCTAAACCACCAAAAAAAGAAATCCCATTGGAAGATATATTCCATCTATTCCTGTTCTGATGACTAATCACAATTTGGGATTTTCTTTTCACTTTCAGTGATAGCTGACACTAAGTCAAACAGAGGGTAAATCTCCCTGCCTGGGACACAGGCAGCAATAAAAACCCTGATATTTGTTCTAAGCTCTCTCCACTCTATCCAAAACAAAAAAAAAGTATTGGCTTCAGTTGCACTTTAGGTGAGGCCGACCTGGAGGAAAGAGAATTAATGGAGGAGCTACATGACTGGAGTGAGGAATAGTCACCTAAAAAGAGTTAACTTAAACTGAAAGAGTTAATACAGGAACAGCAGACCTTACCTGGTTGGTGTCAGGGGTAGGATCTGTGAGGGCTGTTTGGAGTTGATTCCAGAAGGTGGATGAAGGTAGAAAGTTGTCCTGTTTTCCGCCCTTCCTCATTTGTTTTGTCAGAAGATTTGGATTTCCATGTGACTGTCATGGCAGCCTGGTGGGTTAGAGGGGTTTTGTGGGGTCTGTGGAAAAGGTGAGATGGTTACAAAGTGGCATCTGGTGTTGTGGTGCTTCCCTGTTGATGCCAGTTGTTTTAAGGAGGGCTCGGTCCCTTGAAGAGTCAGAAGTGGAGCTATCCTAGAGCCAGTGGGGGTGTGGCCGGGGACAAGGGCGGATTTTAGACACCAAGGACCCCTTTTTGTACCAACAGTTGTTATGTTATTTATTGGTTTGTTTTATTCAGGTATTGTTAATCTTAGCTATTATTTGTTCCTGTGGTTAAACAAATGGCTGCGGTGGCCATTTAAAGTACATGTCACACAGTCCGCATGTTTATTTGGAATGTCAACTACGGGACGAAAATTAACAAATCCATCAGTCAAACTAAATTAATGTTTTGTTTATACAATATGAATTTCTCTCTTCCACCCTTATGTATGAAAATGTCAAGTCTGCTCCTGGACTTCAGCTAGACAGGATAGCTTTAACACAAGCATGAATGTATAGCACCTCCACAGCTCAGGTGCCATAGTGGGGTTACATTTCTAAGTATGAAATCTAGAGCATGGTCTTATAAATCAGTTGATGCTGCATCATTGTAAAGCTATGCTCTTTTCATTGTAAGCCTTGTCCATTTTTGAAGTGACATTAAAGGATAAATTCCCCCCCCCCCCCAATGTTAGTGAAAGGACTTACCTTAAATGATGCCTCTTGATCCAATCATCTTATTCTTTCCTATAGTTTTCATAGTTTTCAGCTGTCCCTGCAGCGCTGGCGTGGGTCCTTGATCCAGTGCTGACTCCTCTGTTCAAGCTGGCACTTCCTGTCCCATGGTGTCTGTGTGGGTGCACGCTGCTCCACAGACTTACCTTGTGTCTCGTCTCCCGGCCGAAGATCTGAACTGCACATGCGCCCGCCCCAAGATCCTTTGCGGTTGCCCGAGACTACAGATGTTCGAACAGGAGCGTGCGGCAAAAAAAAACACAGGTAAGTTTAAACCTGTTTGAAAAGTTTTTTTTTTAAATGTTTTTGCATAAATCTACTGCTTGATAGCAGTAGATATATATTCAAAAAATGCTGAGAGTTTAATAATGGCACACTGGAGTTTAAAGTGCTATAGAAATGTATTGAGTCCATACATAGCTTGTCTAGACTAATTCACTCACTAATGCTTTTTACTATTAAAACAACTTAATCATAGGTCTTTTCAGAGTGAAACGCATTACTGGGAGAAGCCTAGGTGTCACGATCTGGGAACCGGTGGTGCGGTTGTTGCTAGTTCCAGGACTTGCAGAGCAATCTGGGCCGCTGGTCACAGGAACCGTAGTGCCACTTGAGTCTCTAGATGTGGAGAGCATGAGGACAGGATAACTGCATGTAGATGTGGTTGTGAAAGAGGTGCAGAATCTAAGGCGCGCCTAGTCTTCTCCAGAGCCCCTGATGGTTAGGATATTGTGCTGCAGGACTGATCCCAGGTTGCGGCCCTCCTACACACCCACAGACTCAGCTACCAAAACTACAGAAAACAGCACTGGGATGCAGAGCTCAGTGGCAGGTGGGAAAAAATCAAGTAAAGAAGAAGTGCTGAATGCACTGTTACAGAAGACACTGAAGTAGTAGTGCGGGTATAAGGGTAGAGGTGAACAGAAAAGTGCATTGCACAGTAACACGGAACAAACCCAAAAAAACAGGAATACCCAAGATGCACCAGAACACACAAAGAGCTGTACAGTAAAGCTGAGCAGGAAACCCAGCGGGCAATGCACAGAGGACACAGAAAGGAGACACTTAGCAGTGGAGAGTGGAAAAGACACCGCAGACTGATAGAGATGAATAGGGAAAAGCTGACACACAAGAGTAGGGGAAGTGTAAACCTGAAGCAGAGCAGTGATGTAAGTAGTAAGGACAAAAACCACAAATCCAATCATGTCTTTGCCTCTAGAAGACAAGCCTATCTGTAATTCCTCATGGGCCTTGTAGTTCCACAACAGCTGGAGTGCAAAGGTTGCCTACCCCTAATGTAGATTGTAACTGTAGGTGTTGTTACTGGTAAGTTGTAAATAAGCTAACATACCTGTGCTGGAATAAGCTGCTACCTACTACAAAGGTATTAGTAGCACTGGAACATTATGGAGCACATGTCCTACACATTAGACATGTGCGATTCGTTTAGTTCCGAATCGAAATTCGGACGAATTTTCGGAAATTCGGACATTCGGATGTATCCGAATTCCGAATTACAGATATAACGAATGCAAATGAATCCGAATTTCCGTTTCTGAAATTCGGTAGCGGTAGTTCGTTCGAACGTTCGTTTTCGTTTCTTATTCGTTTCGTTCGTTGAAGAAAAACATTTTTCCCCCTCAAATGTCACTTTGCTGCAAACGAACGAACGAATGAACGAACCGAATAAGAAACGAAAACGAAACGAACGTTCGAACGAACTACCGCTAATGAATTTCGTCCGAATCCGAATTCCGAATCCGAATTGACTTTCACACCCGAATCCCGATAAACGAAATAACACAAATCCGAATTTAAAACGAAACGAAACTATACAAATTTTTTGGCAGTGCACATGTCTACTACATATCGCTCTCATGTGTGTTGCAGAAGCAGAGCTTCCTGTACCTGCATTAACATTTAGACAAATGGGACAGTGCAAAACTACAAAACACCATGATTTTCCATACACATAGAAAGTCATCTGACGTCTCAGCTGTGCCACAAAATCTTAATGCTGACATTCCTGGGCTGTCTTATTGCATACCACAAGTGTCAGTATGAATGGAATGCCATGAGTATAATTGGGGCGGGGCTAGTTTCAATTTTTTTTTACTTTATTTTTATCACTTTTTATTTTTTTATTCAATGATTTCTTCTTATTTTTTTGTATTTTTTTATTTTTTAATCAATTTAATTTTTTTTAGATTTTTATTTATGTTTTTACTTTTTTATAATTTACTTTTTAGTGCCCGCAACTTCCCCACAAAGTCACCGCTGCCGACCCGAGGCTGGGCCTCAGTGGCCTTGTGGGAAATCCGGGCCTGAGTATAATGAATCCAAGCTGCACAACCTGGCACTCCCATACAATGGTGCCAGTATTAGGTCTTTGCCATTGTTCTGTCCTTCTGCTTCTCAAGGACCGCAATCTATACATTTCTTCCATTTCTTTTCACAGGATCAGAGGTGACGTTATAATAAATGTATTCTTTAACAAAGGTAGTTTTTGTTGAACAGAAGGGCTTTTAGTGGTTTATTGATAAGCTAAAATGTATTAGAGAAAGCTCTATATTAAAAGTGCTTTAAATAGACATTTAGAACTTAGGATCAATGCTGAACATTTATAAGGCTGGTGCAGACTAAAAAACCGGCTGCTTTTACGGCATCTTCACCAAAATGTTTTTACAAGTGTTGTCTCAAAGCACACAGTTCTTCACAATTTTGTTACATAAATAGTTCACAAAATTAAGTATTTTAGATAGCACAGATAGCTCCATGTTTTTAATTTCCCCTTGTTTTTTTGACAACCCCAACATTTTAACTACAATAAAATGGAGATCTGGCTTGATTTCCACACTGATAAAGCTGATATGTAACTTGAACATGGAAACTGTATTCTATAAACTGTTATTTGATGAAAACAGGCCTAGTCCATCAAGACCAATAGCAACACATGGGATGATATACGACTTTTGCTTTAAAAGATTTTTGTTTGATTAACAAGCATGTAAAAAAATGTTAGAGCGAAAACATTCCTCCTTATTCAACATTTGACAAACATAACACCATGCCATTGGAGAACCGCCTACTTTTCCTATCCACCTGTAGGACATGGTTGCCTTGGGACACTTGCATGTCTACTGCTGCCTATGTTTCTCCTAAATTAGAGACACAAACATTAGCAAACACATCTTGAAGTTCTAGCACACACGCTAGGAACATCCAAATGCTGGATTAGGGAACTGGGGAAAGATTGGGTCCTTAAACTTACCTTCATAAGCACAGCAAAAACTGAACTACATAATTCTACTTAACTGCTTTTCCCTACTAGAACTTATTTTAAATCTGAACTCTGTTTTAAAAAAAGTTGACCCTTGCAGTGGGGCTCACCTCACACTGCAAGAGCTAACCCTTTCCTTGCCAGAGCCATTTTTGAATTGTTATTTTTTTAATGTCCCATGATATTACAATATATTACCCATTTTATGGTAAAATATAAAGGATGAGGTTGCATCACATAAATAGATACCAAGCATGTCAAGCCTTAAAATTATGCAACAAAGCTTTGGCACCCAAAATTGTCCATAGGTGATGTGTTAAATGGCTTTACAGGTTATCAGTTCAGAGTTACATGTGAATGATGGCCCTAGAATTATTGCTCTCACTCACACATGTACAGTAATAACCAAAATGTTTGGAACAACTGCTGTTTTCATATGTAGGCACACCAAAGGCATGGGTACATGTTCATGTGTACGCAGTGGCAGGGGGCTTTAAAAAAAACAAAACATTTTTTTTACTTAACTTTAATTCTTTAAACTTTAAGCTTTTTTACACTTAAACCTCTCAACCTTTTTTTCAATAATGAATCCAGATCAAACATACATTGCCCTGCAAAATATTTCTTAAAATTTTTGCACAAACACTTACAGTCATCATACCTGAACAGCTCCGACTCTTTCTGCTCCACTACCTTGAACTTCCTGTCCAGTACAAGACCAGAAGGGGGAGCACAGTCTCCAGCACCTGTCCATCTACTAGCTTGGAGAAGGAAACAGGAGAGTAGATTTCCTTCCTGTGCCTCTGTATTTGTGGAGGCACAAACAGCTTACTAGCACACACAATGGTGTCTCCATAGGGCCCTGCAAGACAAAAGAGCCACCCTAAAACAGGATATCAAGGCCTGTATTCAGGGGACCAGCTGATTCTACAGTAAACTAAAACTTTTGAACATAAAAGGAGCAGCATCCATTGTAAATTATTTAATCAGCATTTTAAATAGCTTAAAAACCTTTTGAAATGAATTTAATTTTAACTTTATTGCTATTACCTACTGTAAGTGTGTATGTATGTATATGACTCTGTTTAAGGAAACATTAGGGGTCTATCAGATCCCTAATGTCACCTATGGAACTCAATGAAACAATTAAAGCACAGATCATACTTGACAACAGTGGCTGTGCTGCTGACAACATAAGTCACGCTGTGGCAGTTTTTGTCCAGGGAGAACAGAAAAAAACAGTTATACTAACCTTGTTCCTTGCTCCCACAGGCATCCACCTAGCTGTATGACTGGTTCCCCAAAGCTGCTTCTCTTGGCTACCTCCACTGTTCACAGCCACTCTGACATTCTCACATAAGTCCTGCATTCTAAATGAGGACAATGAGGGCCCACCCTCAACCCTGAGCATCAGGGAGCAGAGGAGAGCACTTGCTGTCAGGGGAAGGGGGAAGGTAAGTATAGCTGTTTTTTTCTGTTCCAAACTAACTAAACAAGCAATTAACCCTTGTAGTGAAGGGGGGAGCCCCACTCTAAGGGTCAATTTTTATTTTGCTTGGAGTTCTGCTTTAAAATATTTCTTCTTCTTCTATTATATTATTTTTCATTCTGTACAGTAAAGTCAGTAAAGTAGTGAACCAATTTGTTCTCAGTTACTACAGCAGCGAAGACAACTACAGTCTACATCGAGGTATTCTCTCATGGGACACAAGTCTCAAAGCTATATGTGTAAATAAGTTTAAATTTACCTAGAGCAGCAGACAAGGCAATGGACACTTGAGCTCTGGGACCCAACAACATCAAATGATGAATTGCATTTGTGTTCATTAGAATTGCATCCAAAACAGCACTTCAGAACTGATGGGACTGTTCTGAACCACAAATAAATGACTCAGCATAAAAATCGTTTGTTAAACTTGGGCTCTAGTCATCATTATGCATTTCCTTGGGGTTTGATATTACCATTAAAGCATTAATTAAAAAAACTGCACTAAATAGTGTTACATAATTATTAGATCCCTTATTCCCATTCCCATCAAGCAGGGGGGACTCTAGTCACATGGTACTAAAATCATCTGTTTTTCTAATTAGTCATTCTCTAAGCAGTTAAAAATTTATCTTGTTATGTTACAAACTAAACACAGTCCCATGTATGTGCAATCAGCAGCACGTGATCATGCAGTGCCATGGCTGTGAGTGGTTAATCATGGGTGTTTGTAGACTGTATCAAAGGAAGATCATTGCTAAGGGGAATTCCACAATTAATTACAGGCAGTTTCAGCTAAAGTTTCACACAACTAAAGTTTCACACAACTAAAATTACCTACATAACTTAGGCCTTACAAGAAATAAAGAATATTCCCAATCAATTCCCAGACTGCATTACTCTCAGACAGCACCTGCTATTGAATTGCTTGCTCATTTTCTTAGTGTTGGATTGAGTAAAGTAAAGTTAAAATTCCTATGAGGTAATTTTTTGCTGTCTCTGTTCCTTTACTTCTTGTCATGGAAATTCCATAATGAAAGAAAATCTCCCTGAAGTGAGGAAAATCCCATGTTAAACTGTGGTCACCCAAACATTTGTCCTCTCCAAACTCCAAACTACAGCTCCAAATGTTGGAATTCCCCTCACTTTCTGTCTTGGTGAGAGTGATCTCCAGGACAAACAGAGGGAGAGTAGTAGACAGTAATATAATCTTGAAATAAAAGGTCTAATCCTTCCCCACTCTATTCGGACCTCACCTTTCTTCCCCACATCCAATCGCTATCCAAATCCTGCCGCCTTCACCTTCGTAACATCTCCAAAATACGCCCCTTCCTCACCAATAACACCGCAAAACTACTCATACACTCCCTTGTTATCTCTCGTCTTGACTATTGTAACTCCCTCCTCATTGGCCTTCCACTACACAGGATATCCCCCCTTCAGTCTATCTTGAATGCAGCTGCCAGACTCATTCACCTTACCAACCGCTCAGTGTCTGCATCCCCCCTCTGCCAATCCCTCCACTGGCTTCCACTCGCCCAGAGGATAAAATGCAAAATATTAACAGTCACCTATAAAGCCATCCACAACTCCCCCCCGGATATATCTCAGACCTTGTCTCAAAGTATCACCCTAACCGTCCCCTCCGCTCATCCAATGACCTCCTGCTTTCCAGCTCCCTTGTCCACTCCTCCCATACTCGCCTCCAGGACTTCTCTAGAGTCTCTCCCATCCTCTGGAACTCCTTACCCCAACCTGTCCGTCTATCTCCCACCTTGACTGCCTTTAGGCGTTCCCTAAAGACTCATCTCTTCAGGGAAGCCTATCCCACCTCAACCTAACCACTGAACCTTCACATTCTCACATAATTAATTCCCACAGCTACCACAGCTACCTCATGTATCATTTCCCCCTCCTCTTTTAGATTGTAAGCCCTCAGGGGCAGGGCCCTCCTTACCATCTTGTCTTGAATTGTATTGTAACTGTAATGTCTTCCTTATATTGTAAAGCGCTGCACACACTGTTGGCGCTATATAAATACTATGTAATAATAATAATAATAACTAAAAAAAAAAAAAGGTTTGCTGTTACATACCCTTAAATTTGAAGTTATTTCAATAATTTAATTTTATAATGTGAAATTCTCCTGTCTGGTTGATCCAAATGTATACAGTTACTTTTTCTGGGCATGATTTTCTCTTCTGTGTTTTACTTTTTCATCTGAATAGAACATGGAACTCGACTGAACACTTGACAGAGACTGTTGGGAAAAGAACATGTAGCACATTGCCATTGAATATGTGAAGCTGTTTCACACTGACCTATGATATGATTATGATTTATTAGGTTGTTATTGCTATACTGCTATCATGCTGTAGTACACTTCTTAAGAATGCTGCAATGAGCATGCTGTGCCTACATGTGGTGATCAAATGACTGATTACCAGATAAAGAACCTTGTTGACCTTTGAATCCTGCTGGTTCTACTGAGCACCTTTGTCCTTATGACAGTAATTAATGCTAGGTAGCTCATTTAGCTTCTATCTTCCCAATTGTAGATAATCATGAAACGTGCAGAATCAATTATTGAAGAGGTTTTATAAATGCTTTTAATAAACAAAACTACAAAAATAATGACTAAAGATACAGTATGTGATAGTTTCTGTCAAACTCTCTGGAACAAGAAGTAGAACGAAGAACAGCAGAAGTTAAAGGAAGACTGTAATAAGCAGACACTGACCATGTATAAAAGGCATTCTAAAATGTTTTCTTCTGCTTCCTGAGGGTGGAGTGCGACACACAAGTAGCAGGTAGTAGCTATTAATCCCTAATGAGTTTACAATGTTCCAATTCTGTGCAACTTATTGTCATCTTATAAGCTAGTAGCTGTGCACTTGTCGAAGGCTCCTGCACACTGAAGACTTAGAAGGCAACATCACTACTTGGAGAACAGTAGAGGGATTGTAGATCCTCTGAGTCAACTCTGACTTATTCAGCGTTGAATAAAACCTGAGTTTGTGCTATTCAGATCTGCATACCATAGTAGTAAACCAGATGTCCTAAACCATGGAGTACTAGACCCATAGCTGCAACCTGCTAGCTGCAAAAGGGTAGATATAAAATATTTATATTTTACAGTATATAGTTGCAAATGTTTTGAGAAGGAAATAAACTTAAGACTATACGCAAATAGTAAAATACTTGTTTGGTAATTACATAACTTTAAATGAAATGCAGTTCACAATAATGGGGCATAAATACATAAAGTAAGCTAACAAAGACATTTCTTGTCTTTATGTGTCTATAGTAGACCAGTCAGATGCTTGTTGCCATGGATAGCAAAAGCTTTTCTTGTTAGCATACTTTCAAGCCCCAATGTGCCGTTGTTAACCTGGTTTTATGCACATTGTTTTAATGGATAAGGAATGATAACAGTACAAAGGTAGAAGGAGCCACTGAACCTATGTGGGTCCCAACCATGACTGCCACTTTCATTTTATTTACCATGTGTATATATTGCCTTACTTATGAAACAAAGTTTTTTTTTAATCTCCTTCACATCCCTTTTACTGTTTTTCCTATTACATTTACAAGGACTGAAAAGGTGAAAATATAACCAGTGTTATTAAATAAAATAACACCTTAAGGGATAAACAGAAGAGTCAAATGATTCTGTGTGAGATATGAGGGGTCCCAGTTTAAATGCTTTTCCAGGGTTCTGTGGCTTTGTTGACCCAAGAAATGACTAGATGTCAAGAAGCTTATTCTTTCAATTCAGAAGATTAAACAAATTTACCCTGGAGTCAGGATTAGAAGAGCCTTGTACTGCAAAACACACTTGTATTTTCCTTAATTGTAAATGGAAGACTTCCTTTTGACATTTGCAGGGTTTATCTATTCATGTACTTTACTGTATTGGCAGTAACTATGATCACTCTAACAATAATTTGTTAACTGCATAGAGAAAACACTCACTCACATCAAGCAACAGTCAAATCCTCAGCTACCTGGAACAGGTTTTCATTAGACATGACAGTTAAAGTGGGCCAAAACCCTAAATTAAATGAACCTATTTTACATTGCTGCTTTTTTATCATCTAGATCAGGAGTAGTGAATCCAAGTTCAAGGAGGTTAGGTAAGTAAAATATTCTATGAGCAGAGGTCCAAATCGCAGACATTGTACCACAGTCTACCGTTTATGCTCTTCACACCAGCAGCTGCACTACAACCCACAGCTGCTGGTGTGTGTTCCCAGGCACAGTGCTGATGTGCCCATACCTAGAGATGCACTGATACCACTTTTTTGAGACCGAGTATAAGTACTGTTACTTTTCCTCAAGGAATCACCGATACGAATTACCAATACTTTTTATTTGTTGTGAGTGTCATGTGACAGTTTTCCTAAAACAATACAAACGAATGGTTTTACGACAGTGATGGAGCACCAGGGCCCAGTCACAGCTGCAACCCTGGTAGCCCTGCTACTGATGCCAAGCTCTAGAGCAATCCCAGCAAAACATTATACAGCAATGCAGAATACCACCACCTACAGAGAACTACAAATCCCAGCAATCCATTATACAGCAATGCAGAATAATATAAAGCTACATACTCAGGGGGCTTTGCAAGGTCTGACCAGGGCTGTGTGGGATCTCAGAAGGATGTACGGGTGCCGGGTGCTGATCCTGGGTTGCTCAGATGAGTGGAGACCGGATGGAGCAGTTGGTCGTTAATTTATCCAACTGGGAAATCAGGAGGCAGACCGGATCAAACACAGGCGGGCACTGGCAGTACAGAGGATAATCCAAAGAGTCGTCAGGAAACAAGCCTGTTCGATAACAGGTGGGCAAGGCAGTACAGAGGATATCCAAAGAGTCGTCAGGAAACAAGCCAGATCACAGGGTTTTCAAGGAGACAAGAGCAAGGCACAGACATCCACACAGGCTGAAGATCACTCAGCATTGAATGAAGGATCTGAGTTGCCTTATATAGCCCAGGGATGGGTTATTGCGCATGCGCCAGCATGGTGACGTCACCAGGACGTATCCGCGTAGTGACGTCACGCCGCGTGACCCCGCCGGGTCTTCTGGCGACTGCGCCAGCATGGCCTGGATGCGCCGGCGGATGTCCTCTCCGTGTGCATCCCCGCACTGGAGCCGGGATCGGGACCTGATATGCCCCACGGACCGGGACCCGGCATGGCAAACGGACCGGGACCCGACACTATGGGTCTCACAAGTGCTGCCTATGGGTCTCACCGGGGCTGCCTATGGGTCTCACCAGGGCTGTGTGTGGGTCTCCCCAGGGCTGTGAGGTCTCACCAGGGCTGCATGCGGGCTCACCAGGGCCGTGTGGTCTCAACAGGGCTCCGTATGAATCTCACTAGGGCTTTGTGTGGCTATCACCTGGGCTGTGTGCCCTCACCAGGGCTGTGTGCAGGTCTCACCAGGGCTGTGTATGGGTCTCACCCAGTCTGTGTGGGGTCTCAGGAGGATGTGCATGGTCTCACCAGGGCTGTGCATCATCCCACCAGGGCTGCGTGTGGTCTCACTAGGGCAGCGTGTGTTCACACCAGGGCTGTGCGGTCTCACCAGATTCGTATTCAGGTCTCACCAGGGCTACTTATGGGTCTTATAATGGCTGTGCAGTGCCACCAGGGCTGCATGTGGGTCTCACCGGGTCTGTGTGTGGCCTCACCAGGGCTGTGCGGTCTCACCAGGGCTGTGTGCGGGTCTCACCAAGGCTGCCTGTGGGTCTTACCAGGGCTATGTATGGGTCTCCCCAGGGCTGTGCGGTCTCACCAGGGCTGTGCGTTCTCACCAGGATTGTGAGCAGGTCTTTTCATGGCTGTGTGGTCTCACCAGGGCTACGCATTGGTCTCACCATGGCTGTGCAGTGCCACCAGGGCTGTGAGGATTCACCAGGGCTGTGCGGTCTCACCAGGGCTGTGTGCGGTTTCACCAGGGCTATGCGGTCTCAGCAGGGCTGTGTATGGATCTCACCAGGGCTGTGTGTGGGGGTCACCAGGGCTGCATGCAGATCTCACCAGGGGTGTGCAGTGCCACCAGAGCTGCATGCAGGTCTCACCAGGGCTGTGCAGGGTCTCACCAGGGCTGTGAGGATTCACCAGGGCTGTGTGCGGTTTCACCAAGGCTTCGTGCGAGTCTCACCAGGGCTGTGCGGTCTCAGTAGGGCTGCGTATGGATCTCACCAGGGCTGTGTGTGGTCTCACCAGGGCTGCATGCAGATCTCAACAAGGCTGCGTATTGGTCTCATAATGGCTGTGCAGTGCCACCAAGGCTGCATGTGGGTCTCACCGTGCTGTGTATGGTCTCATCAGGGCTGTGAGTTCTCACCTGGACTGCGTACAGGTCTCACCAGGGTTGTGCAGTCTCACCAGGCCTGTGTGTGGGTCTCATCAGGGCTGTGCAGTCTCACCAAGGCTACATATGCAGCCGTTCTAGTGTCCTGTGTAATGCAGACACCCGATCTCAGCTATGAGGACAGGATGGGATAGGATCTGTTTGGCTGAATTTCACCCTCTGACAAAGACCACATGTTCTGACACTGTTGCAGTGTTTTGTTGTTGGCAGTCAAAGAGGGTCCTAAATTGCTGTTAAGTAAATATTACAAATAGTATTTTGGCACCTGAGATAACAGGACAGCAGGGGACAGCGAGTTCTAAAATATGCTACAACTAGTTTGGGGTTTAGGTCCACTTCAAGATGGCCACTTATATCAGACAGCAGTGCGATGTTAGGAAACCAACTAACATATGAAATAAGTCTCATTAGCAAACATCCCCAGTGCTGGTGTTCTCCTATGAGTGATCTATGCCTTCATTTCAAAGTCTTTAGAAGATCTTAGACAGTATAAAATTCATAAGGGGCTGGAAAATGGGGTTGACACTTGGCTCGAATTTTCACAGTGGACATCAGAATATAAGGAAATATAACAAGTGTCATTCACTTGTCATGCACTATTAAATGTACAGCAGTAAATTAACATTATTTTGTGGTCCTTGTCATTTCTCCTCTCCCTTTCATGAGCATCAGCACTTTACTATTCTCTGCTCTATTAAATCTCATGTCTTTAATTTCTCTTTATATCTATTTCCCTACTGACCGTGCTCTCTAGGGGAAGATGTAAGTAAATACACTGTATATAGGCTATCTAACTTTACATGGTCCGTGCTAATACCTCATTTCAGAGAATACAGATGCACAGGTCAAATACATTGGCGTATTTAAGATGCAATATTTTAAGAAATTTGAATGTTTTACTGTAAAACATTTCTGTCATGACTGGAAATGTATTCCGTTTTGTAGACATGTATTGTCAAATTAGATGGGAAATCTTTGACATATCTCTATTTTTTGCAAAGATACCAACATTATTATCTTTTACCACAATTAAGAAGGCAACCAGCAGATGACCTAAGGCTAGTATAGCTATTGCCTATCCTTTGTGGATGTCACTAAACATGTTAATTGAAAGACTTTAGGTTGAATTATTGTAAATTATTTTTCTTAAATTGGAATGTGGTTGGGCACTATAAACACTGCTTCTGGCAGTTAAAAATGCATGTTGATGTATCTCAGTGGAGCTTACAAATCGTGGCTTACTGTGCTATCACTGAGCAATGTGTGAACATACTGTATGTATGCGAAGTATGGCAGGACCACTGAATTTGTTGTGCTCTAATTTTTATGCACTTCTCAACCAGTGTGATGAGCATTTCACTAAGTCACTACCTGCAACAAGTAAGCAATGCTATTTTAAATAAGATTACATACATTACAGTTAAAAACAGGAAAGGTTGCCGTTGCTGAAAACAGCATGATCAGTAGACTTAGGAATATAGGCAGCTAAAGTTGTAATGGTCCCCACTGGCTTCTACCTATCCTTATGGTGCTTTAAAAAAAAATGGGTGGGCTCACTTATGAATGGGCAGTTGGGATGAGTGGGGCTAAGCTTAAACTGTACAGCAAAAAGGCAAAACTTGTGTATAACGTCAGTTGCCTATATCTCTAGATCCACCTTCTGACGTGCACTTTTCACTCACTAACTATGCATTTTTTTGTCATATTCTCAGCTTGAATTGTCCAGGGTTTCGACATATTTACTTGAAGAATTTTGAGAGACTGATTGCGGGGTGCCATTGCTGACTGTTTTCTGAAAATGTTAGTTCTCTGTCAGGTATGCTGTTCCAAATGTTTTTATACCTTTAAATCAATACTTAGTTCTTTTCCATATTTTTTCAAAGTCATGCACTCTGAAAGGATCAGCATGACAGCCAGGCATCTAACACATAAAGACATAAAGGTCAAAGCAGCATATTTTACTTAGCAAATGTAAACAACAACCATAATTGTCCATCCCTTAATAAAATGAAAATGTATTGGTTGCTGCCGGAAAAATATGTGTGTGTGTGTGTGTGTGTGTGTGTATGTGTATGTGTATATGTATGTATATGTATATTGTCCATCATTTAATAAAATGAAAATGTATTGGTTGCTGCCGGAAAAATATGTGTGTGTGTGTGTGTGTGTTGAGACTCAGACTCATCTTTCAGAGAGAACAAGACTAAAATACCTGTAATAGGTATCTTCACACATCAGTAAATCTGAGGTATAACTGCTGTGGCTAAAATTAATGCAGCTGAAGTGACCATGCATAGCTTAACGATCTGCAGGATTAGATAGTCACATGGATGACATTTAAACTGAGCTATGGCTTCGGCAGAATGTTAAAGGGAAAATAATCGGGCCTACTTAATCTGTACATAGCACACCGAGAGCCAAGCACATGAATACAGATTTTCAACTAAAACTGTCTTCAAAATATTTTTTTTTCAATTGGATGCATCATACAATCTGTTTTATATTATATAACTTAATCAATTAACAAGGGCTTAATTCAGACAATCTGCCATATGTTTTATTTTCTAAAATTTCTAGTTAATGGGTTTTCGGGTATTTTTGTAATGTTTTTATTGTATTAACTGCCACTTTGAAACCATTAAAAAAAACTGCTTCAAGTAAAATGCAGGCACATAGAGGTACGTGCATATACCTGCTAAATTCCTGACTGTTGTGGCAGGTGAAGAACCATCTCTTCGGGGTGGTGCTGGAGATATTGATTAGACAGAACCAATCCAGAGATGGGCAACAAAAATCGTGAAAAATCTGAGGAATAAAACATATCGGGAGAGACTGCAGGAACCTATCATGTACAGTCCTGAGGAAAGGAGGTGATTTAAACCTTTAATCCTTTAAATACATTAAGGGTATAAATAAGGTTTAGGAGGGCAGTATTTTCATTATGAAGGTAAGATCATTAACATGGGAGACATGGCCTCAAACAGAAGGAAAGTTCAAAACTAACCTTAGAAAATATTATTTTAAAGAAAGAGTAGTTGACACTTTGAACAGACAGATTGCACCCAGGATTGGACATCTGTCCCTAACCGCAGGTCACTGCTGAATATGCAGATGCATGCAAACAGCAATGTCAATGTATTAGAGGAAGAGCCTGAACCTTCATGGCAGGATCACCAGGTATTATTTGAACTACCTCCGTGCAGGCCGTAGTAAAAAAAATGGCCGGACGGGAGCTCTCTTGATCTGAGCGGGCGTCTTTAGACGCCCGCTCAGACACGCCCCCTCGCGCGAGCGGGAAATGGCCGTCCATTCTTGTGTCACTCTCCAGCTTCAGAAGCTGGAAAGAAGCTGATGGAGCAGATCTGTGCTCCATCTGTGCTCCACCCATACATACACGCATGCAAACATGCGTCGGGGGCGCATACGTGCAAAAAAGACGATTGCGCCTATTACGCCGCACATGTTACATATCACTGCGAACGTCGGAGTGAGAGCAATAATTCTAGGGCCATCAATCACTGATAAAACTAAACTGATGAGCGGTAAAAGTTTTTAAAGTGTCGCCTATGGCCAATTTTGGGTATGGTAGTTTTCTGCGATGTCGCGGGTGCGCGCAATTTTAAAGCTTGACATGTTTGGTGTCTATTTACCCAACGTGACCCCGACGTGACCCCGACTTTTATATTTTACCAAAAAACTGGGAAATAATGAATGTTTCCTAACACAATGTAAAAAAAACTTTTTTTTTCAAAATTTCAGTAATTTTTGCTAATTATAGTAAAAAATAAAACCTACAGTGGTGATTAAATACCACCAGAAGAAAGCTCTATGTGTCCCCAAAAAAATGGTATAACATTAATTTCAGTACAGCGTTGCATGACGGAATAAACATCAAAGTACTGCAGCGCTGAATACTGAAAAATGGCCTGGCCAGGAATGGGGTCTAAACACCTGGTCTTGAAGTGGTTAATGAAAGCTGCAGATTTTAGAAAAACATTGAAAATTAGTTATCAGGTTATGTAAACATGGTAAAGCTCATATGAGATTACCTGGTACTACCTGTCAATTTGTAAATTACTTTGCAGTCACATAACATTGAATACATATAAAGAATAGCTGATGGTAAATTTGCCATATTTGATAAAAGTGTAGACATTTTAAAGCATGACATTTCAAAATAAAAAGGTGTGATGTTATTTACCATCTTGCTGTGGCTTAACACAGCATTCACGTTTGAATACACATATTAACATTTACCTTAGTTGACAATGTAATCCCATAATGAACCCATGTTTTGCTGAGTGTACTAAAAGCATAAATAACTGAGAATGTATGAGCCTTTTGAAAAGGACAGCACAAGGGCAAGTTATGGGATATCAATTTACTGTAGTTTTTTCACTGTGCTTTAGTATCTCACATAGAGGACACAAGGCACAAGGGATGATGTTCTGGTTCATTGATACCACAGGTTTGAAGTGATCCCTATGTGTTCGAGGACTGGCATCCTGGCAAACTAATATAAGAATTCACAAGGCCAAATTCTTTGTAACGATAATGCACTGTACGGCCTTTGACAGCAACCATAATGACAATGTACTTTAGCTGTAATAGGCAAAGCATAAAGAGTGCTGCTAATAAAGTGCATAGGGACATATTAGTGTAGTGATTGTAGCCACTGGCAGATCTGTTAAAGTAGGTATAAACCCTTTAAGTGACATTAAAGTCATTCTTTTTTCCCTCCCCCAATGTTAATGTCAGCACTTACCTTAAATGATGTCTCCTAATCCGATCTTCCTCTTCTTTCCTGTCCTTTTCAGCATTCTCTCCAGTGCTGCGGCGGGTGTCCGATCCAGCGCTGACTTCTCTGTCCTTGCTGGCACTTCCGATCCCACGGTGTCTGCATGTGGATGCACGCGTCCATAGACTTACCTTGCGTCTCTCCTCGTCTCCCGGCCGAAAATCCAAACTGTGCATGCGCCCGCCCGAGCAGTTTCGGATTTCAAAGACGGGGAAGTTTAAACCGCTGTTAAAGCGTTTTTTTTTTTTTTTAAACGTTTTGCATATATCTACTGCTTGCTAGCAGTAGATATATGCAAGAAAATGAACCAGAGCAAGGGGGCTGCTTTTGCCAGCTGGTAGAAAAGCCGGTAAAGTACCAAGCTGGCATACATATGCTGGGTGTGCGGGGCGGTTGGGGACATTTTTTTCAACTCCAGCAAAAAACTAGCATGGGTAAGTTGTTACTAAAGGCAGGTGTTGGCAAATTCTGTTTTGAGTTTCAAGATGATATGATAATGATGATAATGATAATGTTTATTCTAATTCGCCCTCTCTGTATCATGCTGGCAGATCTTATTATTAGTTGTAAACTAGATTTAAAAACTGTCTGTACTAACACTAAGATCTAGAAGCATTGTATGCTAATGAGAGTAAGCTCGGAGTATCCCTAATCGTTCTATGGGAACAGCCAGAGTTTCCTGAAACTTTGAAATTATACACAGAAGCTTGTAGTCTGAAACAAAAGGCCTGCTAAACGGAAACAACTGAAAGGTTAGAAAAAGCTAAAACAAAATATAGGTTGGTAAATTTAGGTTTGCTCTGTGAATAAGAACACATAACAAACATATAGTAGGGTTTTCTAAAATTTGACTGCAAAAGGGAAATACACTTTAACCTTTGCTGCTGCCTGCCCTTCCCCTCTTGTCCTTGGAAAAAGACTCACAGAAAAAGGCCATTCAAGACCAAAGGGGATTAAAATCAGTCTCCCACCTGATGTGGTGGTCCCACAAAATTCAGTTAGGTTCCCCCTTTCCCTCACCAACATTTTTACCCAGTCTGCATTGCCATCTCTGCCTGTGTTTGCTTGACTTTGACAGGGATGGCCTTAGAAGGAAAAACAATTAAAACTGTAAATTCAAATATTGTATATATGTCAATAAATGAATACAAATAAACTTATGGTGGGTGGGAAACTGTTACTGTGGGGCTACCCAGGCCAGGAACTTTCTACTAAATATGGGGGAAGTTGTAGTGAATGTTTTCTTGAGTTATTAAACCTTTCTGTAACAGTTCTTTACAAGCATGATTCAGGGACTCTTTTCTCCTTGCTTATTCCAGGGTTTTATGCCACGTATGCAAAACTGAAAAAAATAATTTGAGACTATTACTAGAATAGACACTATTTACACAGCTCTGGAGTCACCAATTAAGATTATAGATGTACAAAAACAAACAATACTGAGCCCTCTATACCTTAGTGACAATTTTTATTGTTCAAATGCAAGATCATTAAAAACATTCATAAAACTTTTAAAAACACTGAATATAGCAGCACTAATCTAAAGGTGCCCATACACTGTGCGATTATCGCACGATAATCGCGGGAAATCCTGCGATCGTACGATAATCGCAAAGTGTACGGAAGACGTGCGACCGTTTCTACTGTACGGTCGCACGTCTTTTGTCTAGGGAGCACGCTAGAAAACCAGCCGAAAATCGTACGATTTTCGGCTGGTTTTAACGGTGCTCGGAAGACAAATGCCGAACGGGCCGGTGTGCGCACGCGCACACTGCCCATTCAGCATTGCGGTCATCGGAAGTCCGCCCCTCAGGGGGGCGGGCTTGCGATGATCGAGAGTACGATCTGCCTGTCCAAGATGGGCATATCGTACGTTTTTTTAATTACTTTACAACCATCGCAAGACTAAGGTCTTGCGATGGTTGTACAGTGTATGACCACCTTTAGTCATAGAGTGAGCATAAACCCAAGCATTAATAAATACCTAAAGTGAGTATCGCCTATACGTCTCTATATGTATTCAATTGCACATCTGCTCAGGAATGGTTACAAAACAACTTGGTTTAAATATTGTTACTGGCTTTTAAAAGTTCTCCGACCCACAGTGACAGCAGACTGCCACTGTCATTAATCAACCCCTGCTGCTCCCGGTTAGTTGCTAGGACTGCCTGGTATCATAGCAATACCCACCAGCAGCCAGGGGGACGAATTATGACAGTGTTTGTTATGTGTTTAGATGAAGCACTCTTGAGATCTTGAGGAATGCTGAAGTAAGTTTTACTTACTTAGTAGAACATTACATGTATGTATACAGCATTGTACAGGAAACATGTATATAGGAAAACTTTCGGTGTATCATAGTTAAGCATGCATATAGAATACTAACATTGCACTTCAGCGCCATCTACAGCTCAAGAGAAATATCAGTACACATCAGAATATGCTATTGCATTTCACAGCGGGTTGAATGATGTGAAGGGCGGGAAGACAAAGCGTCAATGGTTGGTTGCTAGGATGCTTGGGGGGTCCTGGCAACCAAGCAATGATGTGCTGCCTCCTAACCCTTCCCAGCATTCAGCTCTGCACCCACCTCCTTTAGTGAGGTGCCTGCTCGTCCACCTCCTCCAGTCAGCCGCCTCCCAAAGTAAGCCACCCCAAGGGACTCATAAGGGGAATCTCGGGACTGTTGAGTTAGGGGGGACTCTGGGGACTCTGACTCTGATGTAAGGAGAGACTCTGATGTGAGTTTGACTTTCATTTTTGAGTTGAAATTATGGTAACGTTATCTAAAATAGAGGTGTCAGATTTTGGAAAGGGGAGCAATTTCAGGGCTTATCATGTGTCGCAGCTTGCCCTTACTGGTTTGACTGCTAACTAGCCATCTGTCCAACAACTAGCGGAGTGTGATTTCCATTCATAGTAGCACCCACTTCACACCCCTTGCACACAGATGCAGACACTGCCTGGCCCAGAATGTTATTGCATGGCCCAAAATGTTAAGGAATAATTCAAACATGCATATTCACAACTAAAATATGTATTACCAAAATAAATATTCTACCTACCCCCCCTCCCATAGACTCAAAATATTATTGTGAAACAAATACATCATCCAAAGGCAACCTAGGAAGGGACTCAGGGATCAGTGAATGTACAGGGGGTCCAGCTAGAAATGTCAAGCTCCTGTAGTAAACTAGAACATACAGCAATTGGTTAAAGCTGTGGTCCAATTGGTCAAAGCTGTACTTCACAAGAGAGGATACACTTGTAGGCAGTTGGTGCCTGACAGGCTATGCCAGTACAGACCATATTAATGGGGTGGATTCTCTGCGTTTCTAAAAAGAAACAACTTACAATTGCTCTATGAAAACACTGACTTGCATGAACTCCTATATATACATATTGTTACACTATATCAAGTCTTTAAGACTTCCTAACCTGTGTGTTAATTATCTGTTTGTGCTACATATGATCACATCCCTGCTACACTATTTCACACTTTTACATTCTGTAAAAGTGCACAGTAAAAAAAACTGTAAAAGCATCAGGGAGGCATCACAGTTTTGTCTTTACCAGTTGCAGTATGAAACAGCCCCAGCAAGCAGAAGTTGGTGCTATTTAAATGCCTTTACAGATGTAAATCAGCTGTAATCTCTACAGGTCTTGGCTAAGAAGCTCTGGCCTGCTGATAATTAGATAGCTATGTTTCTATCAATCCATCAACTGCACTGCCACTCTGTCTCATGCTCAAGTACAGTCAACAGCTACACTTTCACTGTGCATTCTAAATTTGCGGCTGCACAGTGCTGAAATGTCTTCTATACTATCAACACTGGTTCCCCCAATAAACACAGAACAGACATGGACAAATTACCCAATTACTTCCATCCCTCCAAGCTTGGATGAGACAAAACTTGAAAAATGCTTGGAAAATGTATGATTAATACTGGTAATATATATTGCAGATACATACTGCAGACTTGTAACACTTTTTATGATAATTAACTTTAAGAAACAATAGTTTGCATAGTTATTTTTACATTGAAGAAGAGTTAACAGTTTAATAAATTTCCATTTCTGGAAAGAGAAAAAGAAAAGAGTTAAAGTGACATTAAACCCTCAGATTTTTTAACATAAAACAATACTGTAATGTGTGCCTTACTGTAATCCATGGTTGTTTCCCTTCTCTTTGCTGCTCTTCCTTTTAAATCTGTACCCGTTCTCATGCTGGGCAGAACTTCTGTTTTGCCGCAGACTGCCTTGTCTCTGAAATGGATACATGGGGGTCGATTTACTATCGAAAATCGTTTCTGTCAAGATAGAAAATATTTATAATATATTTTATCCCTTTTTAAGGTAGTAAATATTAATATTTTATATGTATATTTTATGTTTGCCACATGCAGCTTGCAGGTAACAAGATAAAGGATACTACTGTTTTTCACCAGGCTGACTACTGTGCAATGAACAACCTGAGTGGCTTCTGTAACTTGATTGCCTTCTTTTTATAGTGTATTTCTACTTTTGCAGTCAGGTCTGAGAATACCCCTCTATATGATTGTTTTTCCCATTCACACAGCGTAACAAAAAATAGATTTAAAAAAAAATATTTCATACCCTTTAGATGTTTTGTTGCAGCAGGCAACATAGATGTGACCAGTTTTTTTCTGAGCATCTTCACAGTGATCTGTTCATATAGAAACTGAATTTTGAGAATTTTGTTCCATTATCAAAATACACAAGCCAGGAATGTAATCCTTTAACCATTTGTTAAGATAGGCAGCATTCAAATCCTCTCTACAAATTATTAGAAACAAACCCCTCATCTCTCACAACCCCTCCTAACATTACAAACAATGAGAAGCAAGTAGAAATGTTAACTTATGAGAAGCGAAGAAACCCTAACCTGAGTAAAATCAATTTAAACTGCAAGAAGTATTGTTTTCTTTATAGCTTATGCAATGCAAATGGAAATATGTAACAAATATGAAATAGGTGTTATTCCAATTAGGTTGCAACGCAGAATTAAATGATTTAGAGGGGGAACACATTTTCATTTAGAAAATAAGAAAAACAGTCAATGAGTAGGCAAGCACATGCTCTACAAACAAATTGCTATGAAAGAATCATATATTAAAGTCCAGAAGATAAAAAATGTATTCCAATATCTAAATATTATGATTATAAATTATAATTATAAATGATTAATATAGACTACATGATATGGGAGGTACTGTTAAACATTCATTAACAAGGTCAACTTTATTACAGTCTAGAACTGAATCAGGTTACAAAACCGTCAATTTCGGTTTGAGGGAAAAATGTACCCACCATCTAATGAAACGAAACAGATGGTATAAATTCTGTTCAAAAGCAAGTAAGGGGTGACATGTCACATTAAGCCACATTTCACCTGTCAGTCCTCATTTGTAGTTGATGTCCTAGTTTGTCCTTGCGTTATGATTTATGTTGGTGAAACTGCCCAAAAAATCAAGGATAGGACTGCACAGTACCACTTCTCTACTAGATAGACACTAATTTACTTGTTTCAAGCGTTTATTAAAATGGACCACAAAGACAGTGAACTAAGATTTATGATCATTGATGATAAGCCACACATTAATTTATAGCTGATTATATTCATAGTTGTAGAAAGAGGCTTAGTAACAGTGAAGGTGACATGTTCCTTTTCCTACCATTGTTCTGATGTTTCTAGAAATAGAATTTTGATTGATGAAAAGTAAAACAGAATTTACAGCAATACCTGTGCAGCATCCATACGACTTTGATTAGGTGTACAATATGTAGGTGTATTGGAGCCCACCTGATGTGTTAGTATACAAGCAACCAAATCAGAAACATGCAGCTCACCAGCTCATGCCTACTATGGATGAGCTACAGGACAACCATGAGTTCAACCCGAATTTAAGGTGACACTAAACACAGAAGTTAAATCTTAAAAATGCATTCAATTATTTTAACTATTAACAAAAATGTATCTTATTTGTGTATTACTCAGCTCTAGATTCTCAAATCATCACAATTGGTGCTGACACTGTCCTTCCTTCTGGAGCGTGGCTACTTAAGCTCGCTCCTGTGATGGACTATAACTTCGATACAAATTAGTAAATTAAAGGAGAACTATGATGTGAGTGCTTTTCACTCACCTCATAGTTCTAGCTGGCCTGTGACAATGAGACTGTCACAGGTCGGCTCAGTAGATCAGGAGGTGAGCGAACACATGCCGGTGGTCGCTCACTTCTCGATCCTGTCACGGCTCTCTGACAGGGGTGACAGGGGAGGGGATGGATTCCCCCCTCCCCGCTCCGATCTGCCAGCGCTGACTGGCGGAACAGATGGGGGAGGGGGCGGGTACAGCTGGCTCTGCCTCTAGCTAGGCAGAGCCAGCTGTCACTCACGCAGCTGGGCGGATCTCAAAATCGATGTCGGGATCCGCTCCGGCTGCGGCGTCTCAGTATACTGCGAGCTGTAACTCGCGGTATACTGAGCCTAGGGTGACGGGAGGACGCTAGTTTGTGTCTTCCCGTCACCCTAAGCAGAACTATGGGGAAAACCCCTGACCCCATAGTTCTCCTTTAAACGTGAGATTGTAGTCCATCATGGAAGCGATCTTAATATGGCGCGAGACTGGTGGGACACCTGAGGCCCACCCCAGTTGAGAACCTGGAGTGTGCAGTCCTTGGCAACCGGCACCTAGGCTCCCGTGCCACCAGGGGGGCTCTACGTTTTTTTGAGTTAGCCTGCTCCACGTGTTTAACTACTGTCTATGGAGACTTACAATATTTCTTCCTTTCTGTCAAATATATGCACTTTAATGTATATCTTTAGGGTGAAAGGCTGTATGCTGTCTCTCCTTTTAAAATGCAACCTACTCTAAGTGTTTAAATATTGTATGTGGGGTCTATACAATATGTCTTAATTTTTCTGTGATATATACAGACTTTATTGTGGATTTTTGGGATTAAAAGCTGTATGTTGTGTGTCCTTTTTGTAAAATACAGCCTACTGCAAGTGTTTAAATGTTAAGAAAGGTTACAAGCTATGCTATGAAACCATTTTGCCACTGGCCAATTGGTATGTAGTTGAGAGCTTTAACTTTAATTATTTTAAGTATGTGTAGTGCCATCCTGATCCCCAAAAGCCTGTGTTGAACCCCAGAGGCAGGGAAGGCTGACATTTCCCTCTCAAGGATAGATCCTTAGCTGGTTTGTGGGATGTGAACAGTAAATTGGGCACCAGTCATGGTAAGTACTTTTTAAATGCTTTAATGTAGGACAGCCAAAACTGAAAGAGAGTGTATAGGACTACAGATATCCATGGGCAAAAATAGACTCTAGACTCACCAATCCCTTCCTGCTTCCACAGTGCAGGAATCCTTTAGTTGAGCAGAGGATGACATTGTGTAATAGAACCACAGCTGGAGATCTTCCCTGGGGAGACACCAGACTTTTTCCTGAGGTCCATGCCATCCTGGCCCTCCTGGCACCTCCAGCAGATAAAGAGCTCCTCTGGTTCTCCTTCCCAGATAGTTCCAGACCCCTCCTGGGTGCACATCAGGGCTCCTACAGGCTTAAGGCCTAGTCAGTTTCTCCAACCTTGTACATCCTACCCCCCAGGCTAGGCCCGGGGACAGACTGCCCAGAGCACATTGCAGTTCCTGAATATTTATGCACTTACCCAGCATGCACCACTGGCCATGAAACTCCTAGTGATTGGGAGTGTTTATTCCTCACCAGCCAATGTAAATTCATTGCCTGACCCACTCTGTAGCATGGTCACACCCCACTACAGGTAGGTGCAGACAATAGCAGAACACCTAGGAATGACCAAATGATCACAGATTACAAATCAGCAAGACTGATTACAGTTACAACAACACTAAAATTTAAAGAGTCACTTCACTTAGGGTGAATGGGCTACATAAGCTTTTAATGTGGGAATGAATCAGATTGGAGTGCTGCTGTTATATTTATCCAAGCTAAATTTAAAATTAAAAAAATCAATAACACAAAATATTTGATGCCAGAATACAATGTTGCTGTCTGTGAAACTTATACGGTCCTGTTCTTGCGTACAGCATGTAATAGAAAGGCATAGTGTTTTTCGCATGTTCCCTTTGAAGTCCCATAAAAATATGAACTCTCTCTTTACTGTAGGGTATTTTAAAACATTCTTTTGCATTGGAAAATGTCCCCCATGGCAGTGCCCACATCCCCATGCCCCTTTGTTTGACAATTCCTTGCCTGTTAGACTTGAAAATGACCAGAATTGATTTTCAAGATTTGCCTCTTTTAAGCTTTAATGGTGTTTGAATAAAAGTTCATCATTTTTGGACTTTACGATTGATTTGACAAACGTCCTGCAAACTTAACTTGAGCTGATTTGCTTACCCCTAATGATAAAGCCAAACTGAGTTCCAAGATCAAGATTAGAATAGCAGAAATAATAAGTGTAGATAATTACAAATCATACTACATATTTCCACATAAAAATATCCTTGCAATATATTTCTTCTGATGTGCTGTATTTAACTCCTAATTTTTTACTTCTGACTTACAGTGTGTGAGAACACGAACAGGACCATGCATTGCACCATTCATATATGTATAAATATATATTATATATGATATTCAGCTATTTGTCTATTCATTCATGAAACAACAGGTTCACATAAAGTGTAAATTCACTTTTAATGGGAAAATATATATATATATATATATTGTTGGCCAGTTATGGATGGATTTATATCAAATGTTTGTTCATACATAAATTCAACTTTCTACATCCTCCATTGACTTCCTACATTTTAAGTGCTAAGTGGGTCTTCCTACTATACTCATACAATCAGCTGTAATTGAAAAAAACTGTGGGGAACCTAAATGAGCCAATCACATGAAACATTACTGATTGCCATTAATCTTTTCTGCTGAGTAGGGAGTAACAGCCAGAGTAAACATCCACATACAGAACCGCCTGTAAAATAATACATATACATTCTGACCTGTACTGTGCACAGGTTAAAAGGAAACTTGACATGAAAGTGGTCAATGTTATGCTCAGGATGCATTGGGAGAGAAAAACCATCAGTGCATTCATGGAGTGGTAACATTTCCAATGTCCTAACTGCTCTTCCCAGTTATCAGCATCCATAATCTGGATAAAGGTGCAACAGACCACTTCCAAACAGGCATCCCTTAATTCACCTGCCTTAACATTCTGCATTAATTGAGTAAACCTATTCAAGGCAACTATTGTATAAACACAGTTACAGGTTAAAGGTGCCATTGGCAAAGCAACATAAGCTGCTTCAGTTTCATCACGCCTGGTAATGTATTACTGTGAGCTGTGTGGGGTGTTATTTCTACTAAAAAATCCTCACGCAGTTTTGGAGCTCCTTGTCAGGAATATCTTGGACTGTCATTTTGTCTAATATGTTTCTGGTCTAGCAAACCAATGACTGGGCTTGTTTATGTTTTTTTTTTAGTTTTGCAGTGCTGGTCCCACAATAGTAGCTACAGTTGACACTTGCAGCAATATATTGTCAGCAAAATGTACCTAAGATTTGACACAAGGCACTGCTAAATGTGAAAGTGACAAGAACAGTAAAGGCTAAAGAAGTTGACATCGCCTGTCTTATGACACCTCATTGTAGGTAGAGATACTTACCGGATTTTTGCTTTCACTTCAGGTTTAGTGACTATGCAAAGAGACATGTTTGATGTATTGAGGAAAACTTATAGTCAGCAGTTTGTTCTAATTATCATATTCAGTGCAGCAAGGCATATTCCTCTGAGGAATCACCTCTGAGAGTGCAAAATAATATGTTCTGTATATAAATAGACCAACTTACAAAAACTATACTGTAAATGGTATCTTTGTGAATTGAGTGTTTAAAGCAATGGATTTTCTAATACTAGGGACTTTACAGTACTTCATGTATACTTATAATAAGTGTATTAATCAGTATAGTATTAAGTTATATACAGTATACAGTTTATACAGGTGTACATATAAATATATATACAGTGTATATCAGAGGTGTCAAACTCAATTTCATCGCGGGCCGCATCAGCATTATGGTTCCCCTCATTGGGCCGGTTGTATCCGTAAGACTATATAAATGTATCTACTCTTTATCATATTAAGTAATTGCCTCTGCATTCGATTATTACTGGTTTTAATAATAACGTAATAACTAGCTGTGAAAGTCGAAGTCTAGGAAAAAGACTCTCAGGTGGCGGTGCAAGTTCTATGGTGTGCTGTGTGGACTATGCAGGGTCTATGCTGGTCTGTGTGGGGTCTTAGGAGGGCTGTGTGGTCTCACCAGGGGTCCCAATCGGTCGGCAGGTGCGGGCAGTGTGGATCCACAGAAGGAGGAGGAGATGTTCAGTCAGCGCTGTAAACAGGCACCATTCACAGGAAGGCAGTTGGGACCTTGCTGGGGACCTTGGCAGCCTTACTGTAAAGCCCAGAGCCTGTTTACTTTATTTTCAGCTTTGTTTTAAAAATGTAAGGACTGAAAAATGCAGGGGCCACATGAAATGACCTGGTGGGCCGGATTTGGCCTGCCGGCCTTGTGTTTGACATATGTGGTGTGTGTGTGTGTGTGTGTGTGTGTGTATATATATATAGATATGTAGATATATGTTAATATATGACAGACAGAAACTAAGATGGCTTTGTAGCAATTTCAACAGTCACAACAGTAGAGCTTGTGACAAATACTGTATGTGGTTAAATTGCAAGACCACTCAACTGAATTAAAGCAGATCTCTGGGCAAAGCTGTTCTTAACTAGACATGTACAAATGTATCCAAAGTTTTGTAAGCATCAGAATTTCCGAATGGCAAAATAGTGAATTTCATTATATCCAAGTTTTTTGATAAAGAAAATTCAGATGCATCTGGATTTTGCCTGAATGTTAGGGATGAACTGTTATTTTTTTATTATTAAGAAAGGACTTGTCAAAATGGTATCTTACTAAACAAAATCTAGTGAAAGAGTGGAACTTCTGTGGGAGAAAATGTTGGAGAGAAGATGAGTATTGCAGCAAAGCCTGCATGTTTAATTTTTACAAATGAAAGGCAATGTATTTTTATTTTTAAAGTGGAGTTGGACTTTTGCTGATGCTGTCCCCAACTCTACATACACATCTTTGCTTTATTCCTCTACTGCTCTATTCTGTATTTGAAAGTGAAGACAAATATTCTGTGTTTTGGGTATGGGAGGAGCATGTGACCCAGTCCTTTTCCTTCTATAGGGCAGTGCTGGCCACATGGAGGCAGAGAGAGAATCCTCAGCCCAGTGAAAGCTCTAAGTCACATGTTGAAATTAACACTAGACTTCCTTTCTTCATTCCTGGCAAAGCAAAGGTTCACTTTAAACAGTACAGCTATGTTTTAGTCGTTTCAGAAGGAAGCAGCATATGCCTGAGGCTACCACTTCAAGTAACATGCTATTGCATAATCTCTAAACACAGTTGCAAGAGGAGGGTCTCACACAGTAGTCTGCATATAAACGTTACTACTGTTATATATTCCACACTGACCGAATGCCTCATCAAACAAATATAGCTATTCAGAAATAAAGACATTAATGTACTCAGATTACTTTTCAGCATGGACCTTGAAGTCATCTTCTAATGTCAAATTGTCTTTTAATGGTGCAGTGAATAATGAAGAAACACAACAGTTTATATATAACAAGGTATGTTTTGTTTATGCCAAATTGGGCACATGAGATGTCTGCTAGGGGGCAAAACATTTGCTGCAAATAATGACGGCGATGCTGATCAACGGTCTGCTTATGTACACTACTCGGGGGGGGGGGTTTGAGGGAAAGAACATTATTTTTTACATCTTCAGGCATCACTAGCTTACAATTTACTTTAAATAGCTTATTATAAATTCATAAATGGCTTGGGTTAGACAGGAATATGTCAAGGAGTTGTGTATGTCTATCACAGTATACCCTGAATGATTCTAACACAGAATCATATTTATAGAGCCTGATGTATAACCCTAAGTCTAAACCAGCTCTAGGGATTTAAAAAAATGCCATTCATTTACAGCAGGCTTTTTATCATTAAAAATGAATATACATGAATGGTTTACTAAGCTGCCCATATATACAGTAATAATATTTAATATGAATATAATATTTGTAACAGCTTTTATTTAAAAAAACAAAAAACAAATTCCTCCCTTTCATTCTGACCTGTGGCTGATGTGAATAGCAAGCTGAAGGGATAAAGCCATCTTGTGAAGACCGGTTGTGAGAAGGAAACGCTTTTGATTGCAAAAGTGATTTGGTCTGACAAGCTGTATGGCTATTCCCCCTTCAGTTTGGCAGGGTGCTTAAATGAAGATTATCGGTCTACATATGGTAAAACAGAGCTACATTCTGGTTAGCAGAAAAGAATAAAAGTAATGTTAAAGTGTATGAATTTTGTTTTGTTTTGTATACAGTAGGAAAGGGTTAAAATGCCAAAAAGTAAATCTAAAGAGCTCAATTTGCAATCATTAAACATGTGTAAAGTACTTGTCTCCATATCAGCATGAGTGGCATTGCATTGTGATCTCTGCCTATGGTATCATGTGCCAAAGCAGGAGTAGCGTACCTCCAGGGCGCAGTTCTGTAAGGGCTGCTGCCACTTGTTAACACAGAAGCTGACACTACTCACTTCCGCTGCCACATTGGCTGATCACATCATGTAATGCAGAGTGTGGCAGAGGAATTAACTAGTGGAAGACTTCCTCTGCCAGCTTCTGTGTTTACAAGAGGCAGCAGCAAGTTAGGCTGCCACAGTGGAGCCCTGAGTACAGGACCAGTGCTGACGGATACCAGTACACTTCTGGGCTCCAGGACACAGACCAGATCTCCAGGATTTTGTTGAAATACTGTGACAGTCCAGTGGAATCTGGGACAGTTGGGAAGTATGGTGTGAGGATCAGGAGTGTGCAACTTACAGAGTATAGGGGCCAGGCATGTAAAATGCACAGAGTGCAGGGGTCAGGAGTGTAAATTGGACAACATGGCATAGAGGGTGTAGGAGTCTGTGGTACGTAATATATAGAACAATCCCCTATACTAAAACCCCCCATACATTGGTGTTGAATGGTAAAGTGCGAACTTATATTGATTAAAAAAAAATGTATTTACGAAGGCAAGGTGGCACTTCTATGACCACCAATGTTTGGAGGCATTTTAGAATGATCAACAGTTTGGTGGTCAGTGGTTAAAAGGCCCCTTGCATGGTCAATGGAAAATGTAAAAATGAGGTTTAGTCACAAGTTTGATTTTACCCAGACTGGCTCAGGTTAGGCAGGTGCAGTCTCTAAGCCAAAATCTTCCTGCATGCATACATGCTCCAACCCACAATGGAAACAGCATGCAATACTCATTGTCATTGCAAGATGCGGGTGGCAAAATGGGTAGGCAGGAGGCAGGCAGAAGACGGCACTAGCGGGCAGGGCTTTCACTGCTAGGAACATTGCAGGGCAGAAAGCAGGACTAGCAGATGGTGACCCCTAAACACAGGGGTATCAGGCAGGAGAACACTCTGCCCACCAGCATGCGCTCAGTGAAGCTGAGTGCAGGAATGAGAGATTCAGCACTTAGAGTGGGATACAGGCCAGATCAGTGGGATGCTAGTATTTTGTTGAAATACAAAAACACTCCCGGGAAATCCAGGATGGTTTGAAGGTATGTGTATGTGAGCAAACTAAGTGTCCAGTCTGGTGACTGATGCAACCAGTTTAGTAGAGAAGCTGAGACTGGTGGTCGAAACACACTTTTACCTTGCGGTGCATTGCGTTAATGCACATTAGCACACATCATGTGTTAGCATGCTGCATGTCATTCATTTTGAATTGCATGCCAACTCACTAAGGCAACGCAGCTCTGATGCACATGTCTTGCAGCACACCACAACACATGGCAATACCTTACCATGCATTGCGGTGCATTGTGTCAGAAACAATTCTGCATGTCCAATCATTTGTACTTTACTATGCCCATTCAAAATGAAGAGGCTGCCTTAGCGCAATGCACATTAATAAATGACGAAAGGCACATTAACACAATTCACAGAAATAGAGAAGTGTGAATGAGTCAGCTCTCTCTTAGAAGGAAAAAGAGCCATGCAACAAACAGCCAGAAGGATGAGAGACATTTAGGTTTGTTGTTTTGCTCTATGACCCGTGCGAGGGTAGAACACTGTTACTTCTAAGACTTTTGATGAATAAAAGTTCTGCAGAGTAAACTGAATGCTTGTGAAGCTCTCCATTTGAAGCAAAATCAAAATTTTTATACATTTGCAACTGTTATAATGTGCTTTTGTTTGTTGGGGGTTTTTTTTAACTAAAAACCAGCTAAGAACTCTAAAGAAACCTTTTAAGTAATATTCATTATATTACTTTCAGCAGTGGTTTCATGCTTTTATATAGCAGGGGCAGCTTGTAGCATACATTGCCTATGATACAAGCTTTTAAGCACTTTGCAGCACACTTACATTTAGTTTTTTTTACCCTAAATCACTTGTCAAAATCTCTGAAAATATAAATCTATATATGACCCAACATGGTGCTGCAAACTGAAGTATACAAAAACAACAATGAATATTTTGTTTTATTCTGAAATATTAAGCAATGAAGTGGCCTACGTGTTACTAAATAATTGCACCTCTGCTTCAGCTAGGGAAAAAACAGCATTGTTCTCTTGGGATGCCAGCGTTGTTCAGTCAAAGCCACAGGAAAATAAATGGCTTCTTTTTAAACAAAAATGTCATTCAGTGCACAACAATCAGTCTTAAAAGGTGCCACTTGCTTGACATAGCTACAGTGGTTGTATTCTCCTCAGGATCTTGCACTATTATTAGCATAATTCCTGCAGCTCCAGCCGTGTTACATTCACAATGCAGATCAACATTAATCACGCTTCCAGACAAAAGGCAAGAGAAATATACGATAGAAATAAACAAAATGTCAGCTAGGTTGATGCTGTGAAAAAATAACATTCAGGTGTCAGGTATGCTGACAAAGTGAGAATAGGAAAGTGTACACCTATGCAATGCAAAGACAGAAGGAGCAAAAATATATTAATCAAAACAGCTGGCCTAGTTAATCATGGCTTACAAAGTCTCCTGTGTTGAACGTTTGCATGTGGTCCAATAACTTATCTTGGAATACAGAGTCCTATTCAACCGTTACCAAATCCTGTATACATTTCTATACATGGCCCTGCTTACTAATCGGAGACCTTAAGCATTGCAGAGATGGTATATGAAAGCATTCATCGCTATAACAGATTGAACCGATGGCTTACTCTAGAAAACACAGCCTGATATTGCCAAGTCAATAAAATATATAGGTTATTTCCTTCTGTAAGTCATGCAGAACTTCCATTATAAAGATTGGCTCTATCATTGGCTCTGGTGGCTGAGCCAGCCAATCATAGAGCAGGGTGGAGAGATGATTCATGATTAAAATGGTTTTCATCAAAACCTTGCACCTTTGTAAGGTGTATACTTATCTTGGTATAATGATGCATGCCATGTAGAAAATGTTTAAAGTCTAGATCCAAAAATCCCACCACTTTTTTTTTAATGTTTGGATAGAGCAGTGTAGCATTAGTACCTCTGTAAGGTAGAGAGTTTTCCTCACAGGACAGGAAGTGAAAATAAAATAAAATCTTAATCAGTAATAAAGACGAAACCCCAAACTGAGTTATATATATATAATAATCCGACCCAGCTGCCTCCAATCTCCATATTCTCTACAGTCCAGGTTTGCTGCCTCTTTTCTCCTCCTCCTGTATAATCCTGTTTCCAGTTGCATTCTCTTCCCTTTATCCTATAAACTCACTGCCAGCCCTCAATTATCTAGTCCTATTGCCTCCTCTCTTCCTCCACTGATGGCTCCACTGCTTCTTCCCATCCACCATCTTCTTTTCAGTTAGAGGCAGTCTCTGTCCCACACAAATTCAGGCTTATACCACAGTTGCCAAAGGAGAGCAACTGTAGCCATTCAAGGTAACCTGCTCTAGAAGAGGGGTAGGTCTTTAAATTGGATAGGACCATTTGAAAATGGCAACCTCAAAGGGAATCAGATGACCTAAAGTCCATTCTTAAATTTAGGTCTACTTTATTGCAGTAATGGAATACATTCCTTACTATACAAATGTAAGGGGAAACCAATTTACATCGTTCTCTCTGTTTTGTATATATGCCCCTCCTTAGAGAAAAGTATTTTTTGGTGGTATGCTTTGCTTCTCAGAGTCCAGCAGGTTTTGCCATTGCACTGCAAACAATGTGAAATGTGTGTATGTGGTTAGGGAAGCAGAATGATGAGGCTCCTTTATGTTGATTAAATGTACAGTAGCATTTAGATGACTCCAAATCATTTTAAAAGACCAGCAACCTTCTTGTTTAATTTATAAAGTAACTCATTATTAACAATTCATCATATTTCTCACAATCATGTCCTTTAGGACAACAGCCAGCATGCCCTTGCCAAACATGCTTTGCCCAGCCCAGCACACTTGCTTTAAACCAGTAGAGTTCCTTACTATGAAAGACCAGTTGGTTATATTATATATATCTCTCTATATATATCTCTATATATCTCTCTCTATATATCTATAGAGAGAGATATATAGAGAGATATATGTAGATAGATATGTATATAGATATATGCCTTGTGATGCTCAAAGCAGCAATGGTGGAACCAAAGACCAAGACTTTTTTAGGTCATGTTTTAAATCCATTCTCAGTAATCTGTTCACATGAAACGTAAGTGTAGCAAAAATTGCATGCCTCTGCTTTTTTTAGTTCTGTACGTGCAAATGTCGAGATGTGACCCACATATGCTGTTAGGACAGCGTTCACCTTTTTTTGTATACAATATATATAAATATATTTGATTTAATGATTGGAAAGTTACATAGCTCTGTATGCTTGGTACATTTACACAAAAGAAGAATGAAGTACCATCACAACAGCTAGAATAGATGACATACATGAAGCCAACATAGGTAACAGATTTGCACCTCTAATCTTGCATCGTTTGAAGTTCTGCTTATGTCTCAGCGTCATTCTCCTAGACAAGTTTTCACAGGCACAAACACACACATAGACACAAAAGAAGGGATTCTTCACATCCTTGGCCAAAGGCACTATAGAATAATCATTCTGAAAGTTAGAATTCACAGGCCACCGGCCAAACTTTTTCTGTACATCTACCAATGTATAAAATGCTGCTGTCTTGATTGTAAGCTTTTCCTATAATTTGTTTCTTTACTTTCTTGCCCCAAGGGGTAGATGTAAAGGTAATTTTTCATACCTTTTTATGTCTTCTGTTCTTTCTGATTATTTTCACTATAAACCCCAGGGAGCTTCATAGGACTGAATTTAAAAATGTTTCTTGTTGAGTACAGAATACACAAATCCCTCAAAGCGGCTTAACATCTATTTTCATATTCACAGCTCATGTTCTCTGACACAATCCTGTTACAAATACTGGGATGCTCTTCAATCAAGTGTTATTTGGTTGAGAGGCCCATTTGTAAACAAGCTTAATGGCAGCAATGAGTATTAGCTGCATTCTCTTACTGTAGCTCGCAATAATCACATTATATGCAGAATTTCCCATATACATGTAATATTACCTCTTAAGCTACAAATGTGGAATAATCCTGTCCTCTGCAACTAATTATCCGTGTAAAATGGAAGCTTTTTTTTTTTCTACGGGCATTTGTGTGTGATCTAATAGCTATAACATATCGTTCTTAGAATCGGACGAACAATTAACATGAAATATTTGAATAGGTGGCGTTTTTTTTTTATCATTTACCAGAAGACCTCGGAACCCATTAATGGCAGTAATGTTATTTAAAGCTTGTATTTAGTGCAGTGGCATATTCAGTGCAATATAGAATGTGTCAGGCTTCATCAGATTGCTGATAACTCATGAGCTAATTTGCACCGAGTTCTAATATGCAGACAGAAGAGCTTTCAGGCTGCAAAAGAGATAGTAACGTCACACAGTGACACCTACTTATCATATATGCCAACAACGCTATACGCCTGGAGACCTGTCTTTCTACAGTAAATCAGAAGACAGATCTTTTGAAGGGTGTCATGTGATATGTCACTTAAGTGCAAATGGTGAATGCGATACACAAAACGTTATGCTTTTTACTATTAAAATGAAGGGCTTCTATATTTTATAGTAATGGAAGTGATAGGCAACACCGATATGTACTGCAACATCAAAAGCATAGAGCAGCCGGCACTTTTATAAACTTAAAATATACCTATACCCAAGAACATACATTTAAAATATTACAGCTAACTAGTCCTCGGGTATGGTGGCTGCATTAGTTTCCTTTTTTCAGGCTACTTTTCCTATAGTTTCACTTGGTGATCCAGTCAGTAATATAATTCTTGTCCTAGGGTGACAACTCTCACTCGCTGTACTGCATCTATGTAGAAGCAGTCTTGTTACTTGAAGACAAGAAGGGCTTAACCAGGGCCGTGCTTCCCATTAGGCCAGTTGAGGCGGCACTCAGGGAGGTACTGAGACTGCCGACGCTAGATCTGGTATATCTATGGCAAACTGTATCCTCAGTGCAGCTCAGTAAAACTGAGCCTGGTAACATCATAGGCTCAGGATTACTCAGCTCTATGCCTGGCTGCTGTGCTTGTTACACAGGCAGGGGCAACGTAAGAGGCATTCAACTTAGGCACTCTCCTGGGTTTTACACAAGGATAAGGATCTTTATTTTCAGACATATGACATTTATTCTCTTATTCAGTCATTTTCACTTCTCATATCTCATGGAGCTGAAAACAACTGTCACTTTTTTAAAATAGGAGTCCTTATCCTGGTGTTTTAACTTTATAAATTGAGCCTTAGGTATGTTAGGAATACAGAATACATACTCTTCTCCTCATCTCATAACATAGGAGTGTTCTGTGATCCACAGAGGTAACTTTGGCAGGAGGATAAGAGTACTTAAGATAAGACTGCAGAATGCATCGGACACAAGACAGCACTGGATTTCTGGCCACATCAACAGGTATTTTTACTTATGGAACTGATATAACAAAGCACTTCCAGCAGTATATTTAACCGACCAAACAGGATCAAATAAAATATGTTTATTGTTATGGTTTACAGACATTTATTTTATAGTAGTGGATGTTATGGGTAACTTGAAGCAACAGCAGAAAAACATAACTAATATATTTATAAGCTATCGTATAAAGGATGTTATGTTCAGCGGTATCATCTCACAATTGACACGTGTTGTACTAACTATACCAATGATGTTAGTTGCCTGGCGGTCATGCTGATTTTGTGGTTTCAATCCTTTGAGTCACTTACCTGGAAATAGTATGTAGATCAGGTCCCAACTTCATTATGACTTTCTAATGTACAAACTTGTTCAAAGTCAATGACTCAGAAAGTATTGTAGCCACAGACAGCCTGGTAACTAGCATACATAGAAGATGACCAGCAATGGCAGCTTCCATATCTCTCTCACTACAGGTTACACATATCTTTTTACATTTTAAACAGCATTAGGTCACACAATCTGTAAGTACCATACTGTTGACTGCATGTCATTCATGTCTGTTCCTGTACAGTCTTCAAGAGTTATCTCTATGTGTTCAAATATCTCCCCTTGCCCTGGTTGACTGCAATTCAAATATTACCAGCATTCTTCAAAACCTCTATTGAGGGGCTTACACATTCCTCATATTTCCTGTGGATTGATAATAAAATGCTTTGGAGTGTATGTTATTTATAGGAAACCTGCTCTCCATTCTGGAGCATGTGCTTCTCACTCTTAACCCACAATGCTCCACTCCATGTGTTTGTGGAACCTATGGGGATCACTTTTTTTGTAGCAGAGGGTGCAGGAACCTATAAAACAAGATTCTCAACCCCCTGCTTCCCAACCTTATTATTGTAATTGTATCTATATGATATTATTGCATTTGTAGCTAATAAATTAGAATTTTGTTTTACAGGGAAGCCCAACTTTTTTTGGGGTGGGAAATATAGAACTCAATTGAATATGCATCCAGAAGCCAGTTTACCATATAAGAAAAAGCAACCGGCACTTTGTATGCTCTATAAATAATGACCTTTATGTTACTATTTCTGAAACAAACCTCTCAACTAATTTTTAAATCATTATAGATTGGTAAATTATTTATAGTCAATCTATTATGGACATGGCTATGATTAAAGTTCTAATGAAACACACAAAAGAAATAAAAAGATTATATATGTCTCTGGCCAGGTTTGGAACACCTTGTTACATTTTGTAAATATATATGTACATGATCTGTAAATTTATATATGAAATAGCAAGCAAGCCAAAAATGATTCAAAAACAAATAAATTAAACTTACTGAAAATATACTATAGATTCCCTGTAAAATATAAATACTGAAACTAGTGTATATGTAGTGTTCATGAATGTATTAAAGTGAAAATAATTGGAATACAGAATGCAAAACAACATATGTATAAATAGTGAATAAATGATTAAGGCTATTATAATTATAACCCTACAGGTTTATATGGCCCACTTTCTGCTCTCAGTTCAGCATTCTGATCCACCCACTACTTCTATTAGAGCTAAGCTACACAGCAGTGTATTTATTTTAGCATGCAACAAAATAGGTGACTACCGAGAAGTGGTTACATCATTTAATAGTAATAACCGGTAAAGCCCTAAGCGAAGTCTGCCTTCTACATACCTCCTACACATGTGTGTAATTTGGAAGGTTTTCTTATACTGTAGACCTCTATGCAGGTAGCAATGCAGCTAGATGAATAACTGTTCAGTACAGGACATTCAAGTCACCATACTGCTGAACTGTATGTAACTAATCCAGACTCTGTTAACCTCTCTCCATATAAAACATTTATCTTCTTATGTAGTCCTACATTTCACAGCTAAGGCTTGTTATAGGGGATCATTTTTTTACAGCCAAGTCAGGAGTCTTGTGGCGCCATCTTGCACTATAAGGATTAGGTTTTCTATCCTGATAACTGTTCAAAGTCCTTTTATACTTTTTTTCTAATAATACCTATGACCAGGGAGCACAATTGCATAAGTAGTAAAATAAGTATTAATTTATGCTTATATACAGTGTTATCAAATAGAACCTGGAGAGCATGTGCACACACACACACATATACTGTATCCAAAGTAGATATAGAGGCACTCATGGGTCTTGCAGCTGTTAGGGTTGTGGTGTGGGCCCGAGTTGACGAGGAGGACCTCCCTTGCAACCCCGTCTGTGACCACTGGGGTTGTTTAAACAGTGTGCGCAGGCAGGGGGTGCACGGGTGCCGGGTGCTGATCCTGAGTTGCTAGGATGAGCGGAAACCAGACAGAGTAGTTGGCTGCACGTGCGGATATAAATATCCAATTGGGGAGTCAGGAGGCAGACCGGATCAATAACAGGCAGGCAAAAGGCAGTACAAAGGATTATCCAAAGAAGCGTCAGGAAGCAAGCCGGGTCAATAACAGGCGGGCAAAAGGCAGTACAAAGGATTATCCAAAGAAGCATCAGGAAGCAAGCCGGGTCAATAACAGGCAGGCAAAGGCAGTACAAGGATTATCCAAAGAATCGTCAGGAAGGGAAGCCAGATCACAAGGTTCAAAAGACAGGAGCGAGCACAGACATCCACACAGGCTGAAGATCACTCAGCACTGAATGAGTCATCTGAGGTGCCTTATATAGCCCGGGGACGCGTTACTGCGCATGCGCCGGCGTGATGACGTCACCGGGACGTATCCGCGTGATGACGTCACGCCGCGTGACCCCCGCCGGGTCTTCTGGCGTCTGCGCGGCTTGGATGTGCCGGCGGACGTATTTTCTCTTTTTCAGATCATTCTCTGTAAACACTAGAGATGATTGTGCATGAAAATCACAAAAGGTCAGCAGTTTCTGAAATACTTTGACCATCCCGTCTGGCACCAATAACCATGCCACGTTCAAAGTCACTTAAATCACCTTCATTCCCCATTCTGATGCTCAGTTTTAACTACAGCAGATCTTCTTGAACATGTCTACATGCCTAAATGCATTAGGTTGCTGCCATGTGATTGGCTTATTAGATATTTGCGATAAAGTAGCCAGTGAGTATATGTGTGTGTGTGTATTGTACAGGACACCGGGGCTGGGTCCTGGAAGGACGCTATATTTCCCCTCTGTTTGGACTGTGGTCCCTTTAAAGGATGAGATGGGGTTAACTCACCTTCTGGAGGAAGAGTGTGTTTAAAAGACAGGAAGTGGTAGCTAGCAGGTGAGGAGTAGTGTGGATGAGGTTGGAGAGTGGGGATCTGTGTACTGCTTTGAGCTTGAATGTCAGTAATTCTTGCTGGAAATCTGTAGACTGGGAAAGTTACCCTTGAAGTCTGGGACTGAATGGTGCGCAGTCATGTTGGAACAGGAAGGGACCATCCTCAAACTGCTCCCACAAAGTTGGGAGCATGAAATTGTCCAAAATGTCTTGGTATGCTGATGCCTTAAGAGATCCCTTCACTGGAACTAGGAGTCCAAGCTCAATCCCTGATAAACAACAGCACACCATAATCCCCCCTCCACCAATCTTTATACTTGGCACAATGCAGTCAGGCAAGTACCGTTCTCATGGCAACCACCAAACCCAGACACGTCCATCAGATTGCCAGACAGAGAAGCGTGATTGGTCACTCCAGATAACAAGTCTCTACTTCTCTAGAGTCCAGTGGCGACATGCTTTACACCACTGCATCCGACGCTATGCATTGCACTTAGTGATGTAAGGCTTGGATGCAGCTGCTCGGCCATGGAAACCCATTCCATGAACCTCTCTATGCAATGTTGTTGTGCCAAACTGAAGGCCACATGAAGTTTGGTGGTCTATAGCTATTGACTCTGCAGACAGTTGGCGACTTCTGCGCACTGTGCGCTACAGCATGCACTGACCTCGCTCTGTCATTTTACAAGGCCTACCACTTTGTGGCTGAGTTGCTGTTGTTCCCAGTTGCTTCCACTTTATTATAATACCACTAACCGTTGACCATGGAATATTTAGTAGCAAGGGCATTTCACGGATGGGCTTATTGCACAGGTGGCAACCTATCACAGTACCACGCTTGAATTCACTGAGCTCCTGAGAGCGACCCATTATTTCACAAATGTTTGTAGAAGCAGTCTGCATGCCTAGGTGTTTGATTTTATACACCTGTGGCCATGGAGGTGATTGGAACACCTGAATCCAATGATTTGGAGGGGTGTCCCAATACTCTTTTGGCAATATAGTGTATACACTGAGTGGCCAGATTATTATGACCACCTGATGTTTGTAGGCAAACTATAATTAGCTGTAATTTTGCGCTGAAGTTGCTAGAGGGCCAGACCAGTATAAATAGGGAAGCAGGTTGTTTACCATGACAGTAGAAGTGATTTTTTTCTGAAGATATGGGAAACAACACCATTTAACAGCTTTTCTTTTTTTAATATTTAATCTTTATTTTTACAAAATTTTTAACAAATTTTTACATTCCATGTATTGCATGTTTACATCAATAATTACATTACAAACAAAATACAATAAATTCAAACCTACACAACACAAAAAATATAAGTTTTAAAATTGCTTGATTCGTCCATGTAAGAAAACTCGTGTTATGCATTCCTGGTGAAAAATATAAGTGATCTGTCACTGGCATTATAGGAGAGTTACATTGTCCTATAAGCCGGGAGTATATTAAATTCCAAATTTTTAACGTATGATTAGTGAGTGGCGAAACGTGAGAGTGTAATTTCCTATAATCTGGGGGGATCCAGCAAATATTTGATACCATTTGTCCAGCAAGCGTGTTCTCTAGTTCTACCCACCTTTTCGTTTCCCTATGATAATGCAAATCCAACATTCTATTAATTGCTACTGCCTGATAGTAATTCCCAAAGTCTGGTAAAGCCAAACCTCCCTGGTTTCTGGTTCTAATGAAGACTCTATACAGGGGCGGACTGGGCCGGGGGGCAGGGTGGCAATT
>NW_017306357.1:2503059-2503701 GCF_000935625.1 Nanorana parkeri | reverse complement strand
TTGTCTGATAGAACCAACAGATTGTGTTCTTTCAAAGTGTCCTGAAAAAACCTGATCGCATTCGCGACCGTTTTCAACTCTCTCCAGTTGGAGGATCTTCTGGACTCTAGTAGAGACCAGCGACCCTGCGCTAGCCTCTCCCCTACATGAGCTCCCCATCCCCATGCACTGGCATCTGTGGTCAAGCGTATGGATGCTTGAGAACTCCACTCCAGACCCGCCCGAAGGTGTGGATGAATTCTCCATCACCACAGGCTTCTCTTTACTGAGGGGGGGAGGGAAAAGGCAACGCCCAATCCCTCTTGCGAGCGATTCCAGTTCCTCAGGAAGAACTGTTGCAGAGGTCTCTGGTGGAACCGAGCCCATTTTACCGCCGGCAGGCAAGCGGTCATGAGACCCATGACCGAAGCCACCACTCTTAGTGACACCGGCTGACTCAACTGAAGCCGACTGTTATCGTCTAGGTAAGGAATGATATTTATTCCCTGCAACCGTAACGGGACCAGAGCCTCCCCCAACACCTTAAAAAAAATTTGAGGCGCTGACGAGAGACTGAATGGCAGAGCCCTGAACTGAAAATGGTGAATAGTTGGTCCCATCTTTACCGCTAGTCTCAGGAACTGCTGAAAAGCTGGGTGTATT
>NW_017306357.1:2501209-2501476 GCF_000935625.1 Nanorana parkeri | reverse complement strand
ATCCTCCTGCTCAGATAGCCGTAAGGATCCCGTCGGCCCCCTCTGAGTAGAAAGGACAACGGCAGAAAAAGGCACAGGGGTAGAAGCAACTGTGGGAATTGGAGCCCGGAACCCCTCTAAAACAGACCTGAAGGAATTAAACGTAGCAGATAACTCCTCCCTAACAGAAACCAACAGGTTGCTACTGGCTGCAGCAGACTCTTCCCTAAGAAGACCCTCAATGCACTTCTGACATAGGGTTTTAACATAACCGGAGCTCAACTTCAC
>NW_017306357.1:2484822-2500186 GCF_000935625.1 Nanorana parkeri | reverse complement strand
ATCTCGTGATGCTGTCCTGGAAGACGTTATGGGAAATGTTATTGGGTGAATGAGTCGTGACTTATTCATATGCAAATATCACAGTTGAGACTATTTTCAGTGGGGGGCCAGTAGCCCCTATCCTAATTTTGGTTGTCCCTGTCTGCCTCACATCTTTCTGCTGCCATGAAACCTGGACACAACCATTCAAAACCTGGACTGTCCAGGTGAATCCTGGACAGGTGGCAACCCTAGATGTGAAGGGGGAGCCCCACTTTTTTGAGTGGGGTCCCCCCTTAAAATCCATTACATTGTAGACTGGGGTGCCTTGAGATTTTTCATACTTAACCACTTGCTGCCCAGAGCAATTTCTTTCTATGCACACAGAATTGTTGCTAGAAAACAGCTTCCCCCAAGCAATTATATATTTTCTGAAAGCAGAGGCCCTGTAGAATAAAAAAAATGCTAGATGCAATTTTGTGTCGCATGGTATTTGCGCAAATGTTTATCAAACCAGTACTTTTACGATAAAATACACTAAAATGAAATTTAGCGCACAGAAACATATGATACCCGATTTTTTGCTAAAATATGAAAGGGTCACGTCATGTAAATTAGATATCAAACATGTCGAGCCTTAAAATTGCGTTCGCCCGTGAAACCACAAAAAAACTACAATGCCCCAAATTTCCCATAGGTGATGCTTTAAAACAGCGGTAGCAAGCTGTGGTGAAACTACAAATCCCTTGATGCATCTCTATTTGGGAGTCATGTCTGTGGCAGTGAGAATCTTGCAATGCCTCATGGGATTTGTAGTTTCACCACAGCTGGGGGGCCGGAGGTTTGCTACCCCTGCTTTAAAAGCTTTTCCTGCTCATCAGTTTAGTGCTAAGAGTGATTAATGGCTCTAGAATGATTGCTCTCACTCCGACATGTACATATGTGTAACGTGCACAATTTTAGTTTTTGCACGCAGTAAACTATACCAACCCTGCAGCAGCAGCAGCCATACTCTTGGTATAACCACTTTACGTGAACCCGCTTGAAGTGGTTTTCGATTGAATGAAAGTATTGTTAGGTCTGTCTTCTAAGTTGCTATCAATAAAGATCTTATTTAAATACTGTTTTGGTAAAAATTATTTTTTTGTATCGGGACAAGTAGATTGGCCCCTGCTTTAGTCCTTGGACAAGTGGTGTGTTTTCTTTTTTTTTTATTTCAGCACCAATGCAAAACCTACGTTGCCAAACCCATGGAAACAACCTTTTCTTTTTAATCATCTGTCTTAATTCAGGATATTTTTGCCTACTTACTGTATGGGTATTGACACAGGAAGTGAGGGGAAATTTCCCCAATGTTCAGATGGCCATAAAAACCTAAGAGGGATTCCAGCCCTTCCCTGTGGTTTCCAAAACTAACTGGGTAGAGGTGCACCGAAACCGAAATAAAAAAAATTGTCACCGAAAATGTTTTTTATTTGTTCAATTTTTTTCAATATTTTATTTTTTATCCGATTAACCGATTAATCGAACTTAATAATCGGCTAACTAATCGATTTTGAAAATAATCGTTAGCTGCAGCTCTACACTTCCCATTCATTCATAATTAAGGATATAGTAAATATTAGAGGTGCACCGAAATGGAAATTTTAAAACCGAAATTTTAAAAATGTTAGGCCGAAACCGAAAATGTTTTTTATTTGTTCAATTTTTTTCAATATTTTATTTTTTATCCGATTAACCGATTAATCGAACTTAATAATCGGCTAACTAATCGATTTTGAAAATAATCGTTAGCTGCAGCTCTACACTTCCCATTCATTCATAATTAAGGATATAGTAAATATTAGAGGTGCACCGAAATGGAAATTTTAAAACCGAAATTTTAAAAATGTTAGGCCGAAACCGAAAATGTTTTTTATTTGTTCAATTTTTTTCAATATTTTATTTTTTATCCGATTAACCGATTAATCGAACTTAATAATCGGCTAACTAATCGATTTTGAAAATAATCGTTAGCTGCAGCTCTACACTTCCCATTCATTCATAATTAAGGATATAGTAAATATTAGAGGTGCACCGAAATGGAAATTTTAAAACCGAAATTTTAAAAATGTTAGGCCGAAACCGAAAATGTTTTTTATTTGTTCAATTTTTTTCAATATTTTATTTTTTATCCGATTAACCGATTAATCGAACTTAATAATCGGCTAACTAATCGATTTTGAAAATAATCGTTAGCTGCAGCTCTACACTTCCCATTCATTCATAATTAAGGATATAGTAAATATTAGAGGTGCACCGAAATGGAAATTTTAAAACCGAAATTTTAAAAATGTTAGGCCGAAACCGAAAATGTTTTTTATTTGTTCAATTTTTTTCAATATTTTATTTTTTATCCGATTAACCGATTAATCGAACTTAATAATCGGCTAACTAATCGATTTTGAAAATAATCGTTAGCTGCAGCTCTACACTTCCCATTCATTCATAATTAAGGATATAGTAAATATTAGAGGTGCACCGAAATGGAAATTTTAAAACCGAAATTTTAAAAATGTTAGGCCGAAACCGAAAATGTTTTTTATTTGTTCAATTTTTTTCAATATTTTATTTTTTATCCGATTAACCGATTAATCGAACTTAATAATCGGCTAACTAATCGATTTTGAAAATAATCGTTAGCTGCAGCTCTACACTTCCCATTCATTCATAATTAAGGATATAGTAAATATTAGAGGTGCACCGAAATGGAAATTTTAAAACCGAAATTTTAAAAATGTTAGGCCGAAACCGAAAATGTTTTTTATTTGTCCTCCCGGCTGGGACACAGAGCAGCGCCCAGCCGGGAGGAAAGAAATCACGGATGCGCCGATGTAGTGGCAGGACAATGACACTTTCGGCATTATGCCAAAAGTGCAATTTTCAGCCGATATGTTTCGGCGGCCGATATATCGGTGCATCCCTACCCACGGGGGTTATTCACAAAAGGGTGAAGAGTTTGGAGAAGTGAATTAGAACCTACGCCAACATAGCTGATTTAGAAAAATTCTCCAATTCGGCTCACTTCCCAGTTCAGTTATGTTGTCCTAGATTGGTCACTTCTCCGGCCTTCTCCAAACTCTTCACCCTTATGTGAATGACCCTGTAAATGTTACATTTTTCTAAGAACAAGCTCATTTTAAATCTACAGTGTACTACAAAAAAAAATGCAGGTTTCTTAAAATGTGTTTTTGTAGTTTTGGGTAGGGAAGGGTTACCCTCTTATGGGGTGTATCAATTCTGCTGTCTGTGTATCGGTGAGGACATTTTGTACACTCCCTCTCCTGGAGGAACAGGAAGTAAGAGGAAATCTCCCAAAGTGAAGGCAATTCTCCTCTTTGACAGGTGTCCCCATTAGAGGATTCCCCCCTAACTCATTCTTTGTTCCACATTTGCTTGCGTGTGAACCTACACAAATGAGGAAAGTGCGTTGTGCAAAATACTACATGAGCTTTTTTGCTGCTGTGTGTATATGAACACATTGAAATCAAATGTGGGAAAACGCACACAAACGGGACGCACGTTCACGCCACACGCAGTGGACGTTTCTCAGAAACAAGTATTGTTTGATGGAGGGTGAAGGCAGATATGGGACCAGGTCGTTGAAGGCAACTTACACCATAAGTATACATCTTACTTAATGTGAGGGAAATTCCAAAATGTTACAGTTGCCACTGAAAGAGCAACAGAGGGAAATTTTCTATAGGGGGGTCACTTTGCTGGGGATAACAAAGAGGGGATATCGCCTCACCTCCTCCTGTGTCTCTGGGACAGGAAGTGAAATCTCCCAAACAGGACACAGCAACATAAACAAAAAGCTTCTAATGAATCCCCGCTCCATGTGCTGTACACACACTGTGCAGAGCTGGCCGCTGACATCATAACCAAACCCAATAATTGGAAAATTAAAGTTTGCAATGGTGTACAGAACAGGGGTAGTTGTGGTGAAACTACAAATCCCGTCATGCCTGTGACTGTCGGTCTTGCAATGTCTCATGGGACTTGTGTTCCACAACAGCTAACGTGCTATAGAAAATGGATTTACTCAACAATAAATCACAAACAAAAAACGAAACGCTTCAAAAAATTCCCAGGGTGCCATGGCCGGAAACACAATATGGTGCCTGCCCTGTGAGAGCCGAACTTCTCCATATTGGTGCCCTTCCTAATGCCTCCGATATGGCGTCCTTCCTTCTGTCGAAAACTCAAGTCCTCCAGATCTCCAACGACCTGACTTCCGGTTAGTTAGAAGTAAGAGGTTTGGCCGAGAAGGCTGTACTGCACGTGCGCCACCCGCGGGATTTCTCTATACACATATACTACACAGCAATAAAGTATTATAATGAACTAGGATCAGAATAATCCAGCTCGTAATTAATCTGAGTTTCCCCTGAGTTTCCCCACTTAATATGGGCGCCGCTTGCGCCTCTTTCTTGAAGTCCGTACAATAGAGCTGGTTCCGTAGACCGCGTACTTATTGAAGTGCAAGCAGATACATATGACAAAATGGTTCCGCGAATGGAGACATTCAGCTATGAGTGTTAGCCCTCTAGTGAGTGTAAAGGACAAGTGAAAACCGCGGTCAATTGGATAAGCCGTAGCTCCGCCCTCCTATCCTATTGGCAGAGCAGTGTAGGCCTATCATCACCGCGCGCGTTTTGGCGACGTACTCGGCTGAGTTTTTTACGTCATCTCCGTGCGCCTTTGCACGGGTTGTCGTCATTTGAGAGCGCGAAAGCGGTAACGCCATGGGCAGCGATTTCTACCTCCGATATTACGTGGGGCACAAGGGGAAGTTTGGACACGAGTTCTTGGAGTTCGAGTTCCGACCGGACGGTGAGATGTGGGCAAGGGAATACTATGACTGGGAGGGGCAGGCGCAGGGTGCCTGAGTATGCTTGTGCGGCCCTGGGCCATGCTGGGAATGTTCACAATCCCTCCTGTGTGTCCTGTACGGGGAATCCTCGGGATGAGGGTCACAAATCCAGGACCCTCCCCTATCTCTGGGTTGAATCTTTAATGGCAGATAACATTTTACATTGTAGATGGTGAATGCAGCCTAAAGTCTTTACAGAGTTTGTGAACCCGAGCAATAAACTTCTCTGATCTGTTCCCCTTTGTTCGGATCAGTGTACTGCTGAAAGCATTTTGTTTAATGTGTTTGATAAGTGTGAAAAGAACCAGTTCATCCAGTCAGAGCTGTCCTGTGTCCTCTGATCGCTCCCGGTATTATCCAATGAGCCTTCCTTGGTCTTTTTAGGAACTACAGAATGATTATCCTTTATGTTATAAAGATATGAGAGGGGGAGTGGTTGAGTAGTTTAGTAAAATGACATGCGGGGGAGTGCTGACACCACTCAGTCTACAAAAAAAGCTGCGTTGTCCGACCACAACAAGACTTAGTGAAACTAAACTCAGGAATTAAACCTTAAAAATACATTCAAGTACCCTAACTATTAGGTTTAGTGTCACCAAGTCTTGTGGGCTGACATACACTATTTTTTTTGAGATCGCACTGGAACGCAGGGCATTGCGGTACCACCCGTTCAGTGTGAGCGATCACCTTGCAGGCGGGAGGCGTGTCTGCGGTGCCATTAAAATTACGTTTACCTAGGCACTGGACATACACTTTAAACTTCCTGGCGGTAATCCTGTGTGGCTCGGGGTTAATTTTCAGTACCAAAAGCGGCAACCCCGAACCACACTCAGGATAGCACTGTGTGTCACTTACCTTGTCCCTACGAGCCCCGCTGTGTCCTCCGGGCGATGCCAGCATCCGGATTCCTTCCCTTGCGAGCTCCTGCGTTGCATGGGTGCGGAACCAGCGGGAAATTCAAAAGTGAAAAAATACAGAGATAATCAGACCGCCAGGGAGGTTAAAGTGGCCCAAAAGTCAAGAAGTAAAAATCTGCTACATCTAGGGCTGCAACCCACTAATCGATTAATGGATAATGAGTATAGTTGTCAACTATTCTCATTATCGGTTGGTTGGATCCTCTAGCTCAGGGATGGCCAAACGCCGGCCCTCCAGCTGTGGTGAAACTACTAATCCCATGAAGCATCTCTCTCTCTGGGAGTCGTGGCTGTGAGAATCTTGCAAAGCCTCATGGGATTCGTAGTTCCACCACAGCTGGAGGGATGCAGTTTGGCCATCCCTGCTCGAGCTCTTTCCTCTATGCTGGAAGGAGGGCACAGCAGGCAGTGGTCGGGTGCAATAGCCAGTCTGCTTTTGCAATTTGAAATGGCCAATATCAGGCTGACTATTGCGCCTGCTGTATTTACAGTTAGCTCCCACCTGTGGAATCTTTCCACTGGCAGCTGTCATTCCCTGGCTGAAGCTATTCAAGCGTCATGTGCTTACGATAAAATTATTTTAGAAAAAATAATCGGCCACCTGATCAATTGTGAAAATCATTAGTTGCAGCCCTTTCTTTATGAAGTTCAAATACTGACTTTTTTCCCCCTCTTACCAGGTAAACTTCGATATGCCAACAACAGTAACTACAAGAATGATGTTATGATCAGGAAAGAGGTATGCTGTAATATCCCCTATGCATTAAGTGCTGTGAAATGAACTGTGTACATAATGAGTTGTATCTGTCCCTTTAGTCGGGGATTCTAAGTGTGTGTGTCTGTCTCTCAGTATTGTGCCCTCTGACTTTTAGTATAACATGCTGTTTTGGTCGTCTTCCCATTTTGTGGTCTAGGCTTATGTACACAAGAGTGTGATGGAGGAACTGAAACGAATCATAGATGACAGTGAGATCACAAAGGAAGATGACGCACTGTGGCCCCCACCAGACAGAGTCGGTAGACAGGTGTGTATTGATTGTCCCTCTTGGTCATCTTTTAATGAACACATCGGAACTGTGATGGGGAAAATTGATTGGCTGGACATTTTCAAATCTGCTTCAATGTTGGATTCCTGATTTATCATATGAGTTGGGAGGAGGGATATATTTTTAACAGGGCTGTGAATCTATTTTCACTTGTGCAGTATTAAAGATGCATTGTTACCTGAAGCAAAGAGACAGCCTGTGTAAAGCTGACCTACTGATGTCTTTCCAGCAGTGACCTTAGGCTCTTTCCTCAGTCACAGCAGGTGCAAATACTTGGTGCTTCTGGGTAGGAGGGAGCATGTGACCTTCTCCCATAATGCAGTGTTCAGGCCTAGCATGCAATCGCTAGGCTTAAGCACTGTCGCATGAGGAAACCTTGCCCCTCCCTTTCGTCACCAACACTGGATAATTTGGTGGCGGTTGGGATGAATGTGTGATCAACCAATCAGGATTTCTTTAATCTGTCAGAACAACAACATTTTCCAGCAGCAATATATAAGGTGAGCATCATTATAAGCAGTTTATGGAAGTTCTATCCATTCAGGTGGGCACTCTTATAGTACAGCTGTCTGTAAATATCGGTGCTTCAAGGCCTCTGCGGTTTTAACGCTGCCCAGTTGCCTGCTACAATGTCCGCACTATGGCTGAACAGTGCTGTATACATTGCTGCGGTGCGGCAAAAAATATACAGCATGTCGCGTGGGGCAGTTGGTGACGGCCATGGCAGTCTATGTGGTTGCAGGCAATATTGCAATAGAAAAGCCCCAATGGGGTTGAGGAAAATGCATTCTGGAGGCAGCAGTATCACCTCCTAACCACTAGGCAGTCAATGCTCCACTGCCCTCTGAAAAGCGATCCACCATGGATTACATTTCCGAGGGCAGTGGAGGCTGCCGCCTGTGTGAACTCAGCCTTACAAATCAGATCTGAAACCATCATTTGTGCTGTGTGTGGCCATTATTGCATTCCCCAGTGCTTCCCTGGACTTGTGCCTCCTTCATTGAAAACAATACAAATACATGTCTAGTCTGTACGTTGATGATTTTCTACCGTTTTATTGCAGGAGCTGGAGATCGTTATTGGAGATGAGCACATATCTTTCACAACTTCCAAAATTGGTTCCCTTATAGATGTGAACCAGTCCAAGTGAGTAGTGGCTTTATCAGTTTTCCTTATGAAAATGGTTGACTGCATAATTTTATTTTCTAATTTTTTGTGATGTGGGAATCTCAGTGATGATTAGATTGCAATCAGCTGATGTATAAAAACAGGAAGAAGGGAAGTCTAGGTCATGGATAGCCAGCAGCTTTGTTACATTGTCTTTAGCTGCATTGAGAACGATAAAAAAACAGTTAAAGTCCCCCATTAACCTTAACAAGGGCCATTGTGTGTATTTTTAAATCATGCTGGGTAGGGATGCCCTGATACTAGTATCTGTGCCGATACAGAGTATTTGGGCAAGTACTTGTATTCGCCCAAATGCTTAGATACCGGAACTTCGGTCAGCGGAAAGTTTCCTCTGACCGGCAGTGCCGTAGGGGGACATGAAGCCGGCTGGGCGGCGAGTAATGTCCCGGCTTCCTGATTTGCCAGGAAGCCGGCTCCGTGCTGATTGGCTGAAAAGCGGGCTTCCCATCAGCATCGAGCCGGCTTCCCGGGCAATCAGGGAGGAGGGTCATTACTCTCTGCCCGGCTTTCTGATTGGCCGGGAAGTCAGCTTGATGATTGGCCGCCAAACCGCCTTCCCAGCCAATCAAGTCGCTCAAACAACATGAGCCGACTTCTGGGCAATCAGGAAGTGAGGCGGCATGTCATTACCCGCTACCCAGCTTCCTGATTGCCCGGGAAGCCAGCTCCATGCCAGTGGAAGCCCCGGTATCAGTACTCTATTGGCGAGTACAGAAAGCAAAATATCGGTACTCAATACTGAAAAACCGGTATCGGTGCATCCCTAACGCTGGGGTTAAATTCATTTTGTCGGTTTAGCTTAACTTTAAGTTGTATGTAGGGATAGTGATGGACAAATTATATGTGTAGCCAATCAGTAGCCAGCCTGTCCAATCCACGAGCCTTCAAAGCGGAACTAGAAGATGTAATGTAAAAAATTGGTGTCAGGTAAGTATTTATAGTAATATAGAGTCTCTTCTGCCATAAAATCTCTTCCTCTGGCTACTAACTGTTATTTTACTAATTGTGCACTGATGGCCACACATGTGCAGATCGGTGTACAATCCTGGCATCTGTACCATGCAAGGAGTAAGTGCTGGGTGTCTGAACACAGTAACTCATGCTGCAAGCCCAGAAGACAATGAAAACGCTAGGGGGGGGCATTTTGTTGCTAGGGGAAGGGGGATTGGAAGGTAAGTGTGCCATAATATTCACATATACTCAGCATACTTGTACATTGTGGCAAGAGCTGCTGCGAAAACCAAGATGACTTTTGTGTATTGTAGTGAAATCAGTTAAAGGTTCTGATTGGTTGTTCCCAGTTTAGGGTGCTATAAAAAAAAAAAGTCTGAGCTGTTGTCAGAAAGCACTAATGGCTTGTACTGAACATCTTTGATTTAGAGCTTGTTTGTTTCTTTTTCAGGGACCCCGAGGGACTACGAGTTTTCTATTACCTTGTTCAAGACCTAAAGTGTCTGGTCTTCAGCTTGATTGGACTTCACTTTAAAATTAAGCCCATTTAGTTCTCTGGGAGAACAGTGAATTTTTATTTTATTTACATTGGATGTGGATCTAAGGGTTTTTTATGTGTTTCTTTTGTTTTTACTGACTTGACTTTAATAAAATTGTTAAAAGAATTTCTTTCATGTGTGACCAGATTATTTAAGTTGCACTGATTATTAGCAACGTTGGATGGTCTTTGTGGTAATTGCTCCATAAGCATCTATTAGGGGATGTGCGCACAGTGGTCCTTCGTTGCTTCAGTGTAGTGGCCATTAATAGTTCTGCCCAGAGCATTAACGTAGAAGTTCAGGCTTTAGAGCAGGGGTAGCCAAACTCCGGCCCTCCATCTGTGGTGGAACTACAAATCCCATGAGGCATTGCAAGATTCTCACAGCCACAGACATGACTCCCGGAGAGAGATGCATCATGGGATTTGTTGTTTAATCACAGCTGGAGGGCTGGAGTTTGGCTACACCTGCTTTAGAACATCCCACCTTTTACATGCTGCTGTCCCATTGCCTTTTTTTGTTTTTGTTTTTCCTTGTTTTTTTTCTGTGAGCACAAAGCCCCATCTCCTCTGTGATGTGTAGATGGTGGAAGGGAATTACCCTCCAGCAACAGCTACAGCGGTGGGCACCAGTGGGTGATGTCAGTGCTCTATGCAATTCAGACCCATTGTCCCATGTCCACGTCGCACAGAGGAGTTGTGGATTTGTGTTCATGTGACCACATAGAAAACTGAGTGTGACAAGAAAAAGAAGCTATTTAAATGCTAAGTAGTATGTAGCGCAGTGGAGAGGCAGCATGTTAAAGGTGGGGTGTTATATACCCTGAACCTCTACTTTAACAGAGACCCGTGTATTTGGCTATGATTATCATTCAGATGTTTGTACAGGAATGATAAAGCTCTTGTTGACTTCAGGGGACATCATGTGCATGCAACCAGGAATTTCAGGAGAAGTTAGCGATTGGAAGCCCACCTGTGTTCTCTCAATACTGGTTTTCTATAAGCTTCAAGCGCAATGTTCAAATAACATTGACCTGTTGCATGTTGGGTGGCTGTGGGGGACTGCACTATATTGCACTAAACTGTCAGACTAGGAAATGGTAGCTGGTGTATTTTGAAGGGAAACGTGAGCTGGAAAGATCATATCGCCCAGGCAGGGTTTCTTTTTTTAAATATACAGTATATAAAGATTTATCCCTGCTACGTGCAAGCCGTGGCCGCTAAAGCCACTGTTCTCCTCTGCCGCCATTTTACATGCACACAGCTGATCTGCAGAGAGACTGACTCTGCCCTGTGATTGGTTATCATCGTGATCATGTGCTAATGTTTACATTAAGCCCTCCCCTTCCTTTTGCATCAGACGGGAGAGTACAGGAAGTAAGGAATGGCTATCATCTATTCCTTAGATTCTGATGAAACAAAGTGTAGCAGCAGAGAAAAAAAAGTTTCAAATAAATGTAACCCTTTCAGCCCCATTCCTCTCCTGCTTGTTATCTGCACTTGAATCGGTATATTAACTCTTTCGCATCCCTTATTGTGTACATTTATACATTAAACCCTTCATCTCCCTCTGTACGAGCCTGCACCAGCGCTAAGGGGGCAATTCAGCTGGTCCCCCTCTGAGGACTCCACACCTTCCTCCTTGTCTGGATCCGGTAAGTTCCTATGTGTATCCGGGACTGACAAGTTTCATGGACAGGGACTGCTGACACTTGTAGTGCCCTCACACAGGACACCAGGACTGTCATATAATGATTATGTTCTGTTTAAGCTCACTATCTACTTGTTTTTGATTGAATTAAATTATTTTTAGGTCTGTCTTCTAAGTTACTATCAATAAAGATCTTATTTTAATACTGTTGGTTATAATTATTTTTTTGTATTGGGACAAGTAGATTGGCCCCTGCTTTAGTCCTTGGACAAGTGGCGTGTTTTTTGTTTTTTTTATTTCGGCACCAATGCAAAATGTATGTTATCAAACCCATGGAAACAACCTTTTTCTTTTTAATCATGATCTGTCTTCATGATACTTTTGCCTACTTACTGTATGGGTATTGACACAGTAAGTGAGGGGGAAAATCTCACCAATTTTCAGATGGCCATAAAAGGCTGAGAGGGATTCCAACCCTTCCCTGTGGTTCCCAAAACTAAGTGTTGAATACAACCCTATGTAACTCTCAACAAATAACCTCACCGGTTAAATTGGTTTCCTTCAGCTAATTAAACCATCTCTAAAGTGACAAAGAAGCGCTATTACCCACAGATTATAAATGCATGATTGATAATTGACAAAGTTGGATTAACGTGACATTAAAGTCAAAATAATGTTTCCCCTCCCCCCATGTTAGTCAGCACTTAAATGATGTCTCTTAATCCGATCTTCTTTCCTGATGTTTTCATCTGTCCCTCCAGCGGTGCGGCGGCTCTCCGATCCAGCGCTGACTGCTCTCTGTCTCCGATCCAGCTGTGTCTGCATGCCGGTGCACGCGCCCATACACTTAGCTTGCGTCTCTGCTCGTCTCGCGGCCGAGAATCCAAACTGCGCATGTGTCCGCCCCAAGATGCTTTGTGGTCGCCCGAGCAGTTTCATTTTCTCGGGCGGGAGCGCGCAAATAAGAAAAAGGTAAGTTTAAACCGCTGTTTTAGCGTGTTTTTTTTAAAAACTGTTTGCCTATATCTACTGCTTGATAGCAGTAGATATAGGCAAAAAAACGGGAGGGTTTAGAACCCCTTTTAAGTGTAATTCATAAGGGACATGTGCAAAAAAATAGTAAAAAGTGACTCACTGTTAGATGGAGGTAATGGGTGAGTCGGTAATCCACTGATGGAGGAGATCTGCTCTGAAAACTGAGCGCGAGGAGAGGAGCCGTTGGCTGGGAACATACTAGGCACTGAATGGTTCTTGTTCTTTCCCTTCTGGCTTGACAAAGAGGCACTGCCTCGAAACATGCGTTTATAATCTGGGTAGTAACGCTTCTTTTTTTTTTTTGTCAATTTTGCGCACAGGGTTCCTCTCCCCGTTTAAGGAGCCAGCACACCCGCCTATACCATTAACCACACTTACCCATTTCTATTATCGTGCGCAAACCACATTTTCCGTTTTTTACATCTCTAAAGTGAGCAGACATTTTACTGTAACACCACTTTGTTTCTATGTAAACCAAGAAGCTAACAGCCTGTGCACTGCTGGGCATTTTGTAGAAGACTGCCTGGATTTGACTGCCTGGAATTGTGTGTTATCAATCTGCTTTAGATGATGGACCCTCCTAAGGTACTGCCATAGTGCATCCTTTTGGCATTTATATGGATGAAAATGCACAGGTGCTGTATATCAGTGCTCCCCAACCTTTTTATCGCCGGCGACCGGTCAACGTTTGATAATTTTACCGTGGCCCGCTGAGGGGGGGACATTGTTTATATTTTAGATTGGTTTGATTTAATCATTTTAATTTAATTGTATTTAAAAATGCCTTCAAAATAAAATACAGTTACACCAAAAAATGAAAGCGTTGGAATTCTTCACCTATTCCACCACCGAAAAACTGGGCAAGATTACGTTAAAATGTGTGACCACGTCACTGGTCACACATTCTAACGCAGTCTCAAACTTTGATAGATCACATGCCTACCTGTAATCATTTAATCAGAGAAATAGATTATAATAGGGAACATTAAGGTGTAATATTCCCCATTATAATCCACGTCTAATGACATGACGTCTCCTGTGACTCACCTCCCCTCCCGCCGCCTGTTACTATAGATGCGGCCGGGAGGTGAGTCACAGGACCCGCCCCCTCACTGTGAAGCCCGTCGGCAGTGCGGGGCCCCGGTGTTCGAACACCGGGACCGTGCACTGCCATATATTGCATGACCGGACCGCACTGAGACTGTGCGGCCCGGTACCATTAGATCCGGGGGTTGGGGAACACTGCTGTTTTTGACCACCCTCCATCAATATACAGAACAGATCTGTCATATGCACATGGAGCTGCAGTGGATTTCAGACAAAACAGCACTCATGTCTGCGCTGAAGTCTGCTGTATGTATTGCAGAGCTAATTATTCCATTTGTCATTCTTGAATTATGTTGGGACAAACTTCCACCTGATGTGTCTAATTGTGTATGTAGGCTGCCAGACACCGTCTTGGGAAAAAGAATGGAATAGAATGGCTCTGCTTGTGCTCTAACCAGGAAAGCATGTGATACTTTTGAGTACAAAATGTTCCCGTGGATCTCTGCACTGTACACTATAGCCTCTGGAGCGATGGTGCAGAGGTTCACAGAGACCCTTAAGTTTGCAGCCTCTTCCAAATGCCAATGGCGTCATATCAAGGTAATGAATTTCCTGGATTTAGATGCCAGAAAGGCGTGTTCCAGAAAAAATAAATCCATCAATCAAGATTAACTCTCATTATAGTAGCTTCCACCTCTTATAAAATGATATAAAATGATATCTATACCGCTCCAAGCTCACTCACATGATGGATTACAATCTCAATATAAATTAGTAACCTAAACATGAGATTGTAGTCCATCACATGAGCGAGCTGGGAGCGGTGGATACTTTATAACATACACAGGGGCCATGGGGAACAAAAGTAGCCACCCTCCAGAAGGAAGGGCAGTGTCAGCACCAATTCAGAGATGATTTGAGGACCTGCAGCCGAGTGATACACAAATAAGATACATTGTTGTTAATAGTTAAGATATGTCTAGTTTGACCAGACTAACGGGGTTATTCTCTAAACCAGGGGTCCTCAAACTTTTTAAACATGGGGCCAGTTCACTGTCCCTCAGACATTGCTGGGGGCCGGATCATAGTTTGAAAAACGGGGGCGTGGCTGTGGTGCCGCACCGCCACGCCCCCTCCCGTCCCAGAACAAAAGGTTTTTTTTACATTATGTTAGGAAACATTTATTATCACCCAATTTTTTGGTAAAATATAAAAGTCGGGGTCACATCGGATAAATAGACACCAAACATGTCAAGCTTACAAATTGCGCGCACCCGCTAAATCGCAAACAAACAACATACCCAAAACTGACCATAGGCGACGCTTTAAAAGCTTTTACCGCTCATCAGTTTAGTGTCATCAGTGATTGATGACCCTAAAATTATTGCTCTCACTGCGACGTTCGCGGCGATATGTAACGTGCGGCGTAATGGGCGCAATAGTCCTCGCAGGTATGCGCAACTGACGCATGTTTGCATGCGTGTATGTATGGGGGGACTTTAAAAAAAAAAAATTTGTTTTTTTAATTCTTTTTTATGTGTAACTTTAAAACATTTTTTGGGAAACTTAAATTTTTTCCCCCCGTTTTTTTCACCTAACTTTATTGCTATCACATACAGGGGCTAAGAAACCCCTCCTATGTGATAGCAAAAGATGTGACAGGTCCTCTTTATGGAGACACCTAGGACCTCCGAAGAAGCTGATGAAGTGGAGGTCTACTTCATCAGCTTCTCTCCAGCGTCTAAAGCTGGAGAGTGACACAAGAATGCGGAAGTGATGTAATATACATCAGTTCCGCATTCTGACAGCGGATAGGGGACCGGAGGGAGCTCGTGTACCGACCTCCCTCTGATCCTCTGTCAGAGTGGCACTGTGCTGGTCCCGGGCTCGCACCGGAGCCCGGGATCAGTGCGACAACGGGAGGAGGGGCCGCGGAGAGGGGGGACACGGGCCGACCGCCAATACAAGCGATCCGCCGGCTCTATAGCTGGCGGATCGCTTGTATGTTAACATGCATCGCTGCCTGTTTTTAAATTGGCTGTATTTCCCGCTCGCGCGCGCCGCATGGCGCGCTAGTGGGCGTGGCTGATCTAGGGA
>NW_017306357.1:2478371-2483279 GCF_000935625.1 Nanorana parkeri | reverse complement strand
CGGCCGAACGGGCCGGGCCAAGGACCCTGGCGGGCCGGATCTGGCCCGCGGGCCGTAGTTTGAGGACCCCTGCTCTAAACTCTTCACCCTTCTGTGAGAATGTTTCCAAATCAGCGATGTTGTCCTAGATTGTTCACTTCTCCTGCCTCCTCCAAACTCTTCACCCTTTTGGGAATAACCCTTTACGTCTATTCTAAAGAAAGATTACAATCAAGTCAAATGGAAGCTATATCTTCAGAGGATCAGGACCTCAGCTGAAAGTCTATATTTGGGGTCCTGAAGAAGCTGGTGCTCCCAAACCCAATTATAAGGTGGCAATGTACAGAAACTCGAAGCAGCCAATCACATTTCCGTTTCCAATTAGAATGTATTTAAACCTTTAGCTGCAGCCCATGTATGTCATACGTTGGCAGGAGAGGGGCCCTGTAAGCAGATTCCCGCCAGATCACTTCCACTAATATTTGGAACAATAACCTGCGGTTTGAATTTCAAAGCGTTATGCTTGCTGAGAAATCGCATTGCATATTTTGAACCTCATTATTTATTGTCACCAATAATATTTCGATCATTAATTTGCACTGATTTTATAGTTAATAAATATTTTTGCACAATATTGTTTTTTTTATTTTGTTTTTAAATTAGCGTCTATAAAGAACTCAGGTAATCAGATAAGGTATGAAGATTAGTAGGGGATTTCCTTAGATCCAGATCCCTACTTGTTTTTATAAATAAAATACTGATTTTAATCAGATCAAAAGTTCTGACAGCGACAGCACTGGTGCTTGGCGATTGGCTGAGGTCTAATCTAATGCAAGTCAACGAACCCACTGAACACAGGGTCGCGACCCACTTTTGGGACATGACCCACTTGTTGAGAACCAAGGATCTATACAATACCAAAGAAAACTAAATTAACTATGTGCTTCTCATTTCACATTAATATGAATATTAACTATGACAATGAATTGTGGGATATTTTTACAACTGTGTAACAGTTACAATACAATTCAATACAGGAGGACTGGGGGTTCAGGAGGCTGCTCATGAGAGCTTACAATCTAGTTTTTGTCTACATATACACTGAGTTTCGTTATACATGGGCTCATGGTGACGAGAAGCTCACACAGGCATTTTTTTAATCCCAGTTGTCCATACACTGGTAAATTTTTGAACGAATGTTGCCATCAAAGTGAACTATTGCCATCAAAGACTTGATGAAGGACGTTCGAAATATTGTTTAACGTTCTGTATTGTAATGAATAGAGTTACCTAAACAAAAAGCATAATCACTGAAAGAATTTTGTTCGAGAAACATTTTCCATTATGCACCTTTCATCACTGCAGTTGGAATTGATTGTTGATCGGACCTCATTAATTATTGGAAGACAGAACGAAGGTTCCAAAAACACATTATTTCAAACAAAATTCTACTAGTTTATTGCTACGGTAGCTTAAAGGACATCTATGAGGTGAGTGATTTACACTCATCCTTATAGTTGGAGCCAACCTGTGACAAAGAAGCTGCCACAGGTAGGCTCTATTGACTGCAAAATGAGTGAACACATACCTTCGCTCACTCACTTCTCGATCATCTCCCTGCAGTGAGCGGTGACTGTCAGTCACGGCTCCCCGCAGGGATTCCCCCCTCTCCGATCCTCCAGCGCTGAGTGGAGGAACGGATGGGGGAGGGGCCTGGCACAGCTGGCTCTGCCTCAAGATAGGCAGAGCCAGCTGTCACTCATACAAGCTGGGCGGATCCAGATAGTATTGTCGGGATCCGTCCTGGCTGCGGCGCTGTCAGTAGATCTCGTGCAATAGCCCACTATATACTTAGCTTTGGGTTACGTGAGGAGGTTAGTATATGTCCTCCCGTGAACCTAAAGAGAACTATGGGGAAAAACACTGACCCCATAGTTCTCTTTTACGTTCTCAAATCCATGGCTCCCCCATAAATACAATGGGAAAGAGTGTAGACAGGAAGTGTGTTATCTGCAGGAGCATCAGGTGGAATTAAAGGGGAAACAAGTCTGAAAACTTAAAACAAATTTAAGGTTGGTTAAGCTCCGATATATTCCATTTTTGTTTTGGGGGTTTAGATTTTCATTAGACTGAAGTAACACCCATTAGACTCCAGAGGTCACTATTACTGCACAATTCTGTAGAAAGATAACCGACTCTTCACATGCTAGCAAAAGTATTGGCTGCATTTGGTTCAACTTTTCTTTTTTACAATATGTTGTACTATTTTTATATTTTCACACTTCCTCGTCTGAGCAGCGGGGACAGAACTATAGAAGTCACTGGGGTTGATTTACTAAAGAAGTAGTGTCGGTTCTCTCCACAAAGTGAATTTTTACTGATCTAAGTGAATGAAGTGAAGCTATGCTGACTTCAGTCATCCAATCACGTGGAAGCAAAAATATCCTGTTATTTTTATTTCATTTTCCTTAAAGTGACATTAAACCCTCAGATTTTTTAACATAAAACAATACTGTAATGTGTGCCTTAATGTAATCCATGGTTGGTTCCCTTCTCTTTGCTGCTCTTCCTTTTTAAATCCGTATCTGTTCTCATGCTGGGATAGAACTTACCTTTGCAGCTGAGTGCCTCTTCCTGTAGTGCTGGCTCAGGTTACAAACCTATATAAACCTGCACACAGACACCATATATCCATTTCAGAGACAAGGCAGTCTGCTTCAAAACAGAAGTTCTGCCCAGCATGAGAACAGATACAGATTTAAAAGGAAGAGCAGCAAAGAGAAGGGAAACAACCATGGATTACAGTAAGGCGCACATTACAGTATTGTTTTATGTTAAAAAATCTGAGGGTTTAATGTCACTTTAACACTCTATTGGTCATTCTATATTAATTTTCAGTTCGCATTATCTCATTTTGGTAAGCTAAGTATATCGAGGATATCGTATGAAATCAGAGCTCCAGCCTAAGATAACAAAACAACAAGTAGCACATTAAATGTTAAAATAACAGGATTCAGCTTCAATCCAGAGATTTCTCTTGCAGTCATTTGTTTCTGTTGTTAGATGTCCTGATGGCCAGCATCATTCAACCCACTTCCTCTCACCCTAGACCCTCCTCAGCTTGTCATTGGACAGTAAAGGAGAAGCAGCGCTGTGATGAGCTCATCTCTCTGTGCCTCTGCTATCTCCTCCTATCAGCGTGCTCTTTGTCAGCACATGAACTGGTTGGCTCCTTGTGCTTCCTCCTGTCATACTCCACCCCTGCTATTAAGACTGCTAGAAGCTGATACCAGGTCAAATTCAGGTACTTACATTGCTTGCATATATATAAAGAACTAATTAAATGATGTATTATTGATTCCAGAGATGCATTGATGTGTGTCTTTTATATCTGCCTGGAGTTCAGCTTTAAAGTGAGCCAATCAGGCTTCAACAAAATGTTACAACCATCACTAATCCTTGTCAGCAGACCCCGCAAGGCACTTACGAGTGGCTTTACCAATCTGCCATTGTTTTCTCTAGGCCTAGGGAAATGCTGCAGAAAGGCTACCGTCACTTTAAGAGAGCCAGTACAGCGTTAGCATGTAAGCCGTCATTTCTGACCTCTCCATGGGAAAATGGAACAGGAATACACCTGGCTGTCATGCAGATCATGTGACTTCATTACTTTCTGCATATCTGAACTGGAAGATATTGAGCTCTGACTTTACTCTGATTTTGCCATTGTGACTCCTAGACATGGGATGCGTTGAAGCCAGGGACAGCCAGGCAACAAGCTTCTTCATAAGACAGTCATGGTATGCCAGCATTTCTCCCTGTACAGGTTTTCTTTCGGCTTTACCATTGACCTATTGTCAAGCATTCCATTGCAGTTCCACTGAGGCATTCTCATTGGGTTAGGAGACAGCAGGAGACATGGCAGAGCTCCGAGCTGGAGCTGACTTCAAAGGCTCATTTCAGCATGGAACGGGTGGACTCCCTGAAAGCTCATACAACAATGTAGATCATTTAAAGTTCTTACAGACACCACATAGAAAGAACAACTAGTTTGAAAACCTTATAACGCAATGGTTTAGAATCTGTTGAAGGGTTCCTATGGTCAAAAACTCAAATAAATCTGTATTTCTATACTGAATTTCCATCAGTATTAGCCCACTCCTAATAACCAGATCCATCTAGAAGTTTGTGGATGTACTTATTGAAGATGCCCATAGGATGTACTTCCTCTATACACTGACACCATTTCACTTAGCCCTGTGAATATACACTTCCTGGTGTCACAGAGCCCAGGCATCCCAACTCTCCCGGATGTTCCGGGAGTCTCCCACTATTAGATAACTGCTCCCGGCCGCCCAGGAGAGACATTTTTTCTCCCAGAAAGGTTTACTCTGCTCGATCTAGCAGAGTAAACCTTTCCCTGCTGTCTGTTTTTTTTTTACTCTGATATCGGAGCATAGAAATGAATAGCTAGATTGCCATTGGCTATTTGCCAATAGCCGACTAGCTATTGCACCTACCCATTGCTGCGGATAGCAAGGGAAGCATTAGCCTCTTTGCTATCTGCCATCATTTCAGGGGGGTGCTATCTTCCTTGTTGTTGTGACTTATTTCAGGTTGGGATCCCTGCCTTCCTGGTACCTCCCTGAAATTTCTTTTTTTCAGGTTGGGATCCCTGCAGAGCCTGCCTTCTGAACTTAAGCTCTATATCTGAACAATGTAACATCATCTTTGCTAGTTGGAAGCAATGCAACAAAAATGTGATATATTGCTCCACAGATTTTCTTTATTTTTCTTCAGACTTTTTACCTCTTTTTCTCACCTGGTGATCCTGCCAGTAACACACATCCTGTCCTACAATGACAAAACCCACTAATTGTACTGTATCTCTGAAGAAGCAGTGTTGTCACTCTAAGCTGCTCTTATGAGTTG
>NW_017306357.1:2448747-2478154 GCF_000935625.1 Nanorana parkeri | reverse complement strand
CCATTACATAGAAAAACATTGTGTTGTAGTTCACAAAGATAGCTGAGAAAGTGCACAGGAGGTTACAAGGACACTGGATTTCTTACAGGATCAACAGATAGTTTCCTCTACTTGCAGACAAACCTTTTAGCCTAAAAAATGGAAACCGAATGCAGCCACCACATCTAATGGCTGGTAAGCTGAAGTATATTCCATTTTTTTAATTAAGTTTAGATTTGCTTCCTTATGTTAGAATCTAGGGTTTTGCCTCATCACCTTTTTTAATACTTATTTTGGATACAGTGTGATCTCAGAGAATCCTCAGACAAGTTGGCAGATCACATCTGACATTTATACAAAGGGGTCTAATTAACAAAAATTGCATACGTTTTTTGTCCAGCGCAACGGCAGGTACATTTGTTGTGTGCGAAATAACCAACTGTTGTGAGAATAGGGCAAAAACAAATGTTCTTAGTGTATTCTCTCCTCTGATCGAATGTTCTTCAATAGGTCCCTCCATACAGAACAGAGTAAGTAGGGAAAATCCCACACTGTGACCTGTCAAAAAGTTTTACAGGCAGCTGCATGCAGCAACACGCAGCTGCCTGTCCCTCGAGGGCGCGGATTTCTGCATGGACATGCATGCTATGTGGCTGCGCACGTTCATGTGGATGAATAATAAAAAAAATGTCCCTATAAGCAAAGTCCATAAGCAGCTTAGAATATTATAATGTACTTAACAAATGCAATGCACTACCGAAATGTTTGCAATAAAATGTATACAGCCGCCCAAAGTTAACAAAGTTGCGCCGGTGTGAGGGTTTCATTTACACCACATGCGTCCCAACGCAACATGAGGCAATTTGCCTTTTCACGGATGGACACCTTTCACACCTATTTTTATAATCCTGGTCCTGGTACTGTATACTAAAAGTGACATTTCATTCATTTCTATGGGAACAGTGGGCATGTCTTACTTTTTTTCAGCACAGCGGGATGTGACACGAAACAACCGCCTTGCACCCCACTGTGCCCATAGAACTGAATGAAATGTCCCTCGTAGAATACAGTACACAGTGTGATGTGTCAGGATTTAGATTATAAGAATAATAAAATATAGATGAAGATATAATAAATTAATTAAACATATGGTAAAAGAATAAAATAATACAAGATAATAAAATAATAATCTGTTTGTTTGTTTGTTTTTGAGCAGTCAAGTGCAGTTCATCTATGCATTGCATTTAAATAATAAAAAACTCCACATTTAAAGTCGTCTGGCCATCGCATTCCTTGAACAAGTGCAGCATTAGACTCGTCATGCCTTTGCCTTCACTTCCAGAGCAGGTTGGTGAACTCAAGATTACATGTATAGTAGAATGATGTATTAGGAAAGAGCTTTGTTTGGACATACACAGAAAGATGAGGCCCCGTTCAATGTTCCATCCTTCAGATCTCCCCTCGTATAAAATCACATCCAAAATCAGTCATGAGCGGATCTGGCTTCCACGCTGGACTCCCCTCCTCCCCCCTCTCATTCTTCATGACATTTCCATAAACGCCTCACATCTGCCAGGGAAGGCAGGACGTTCCCCCATCCCACATCTGGGCTGGAGCCTGTTTACTGGGAGGCTGCAATTAGAAGGCTTCTTGAAATGGCATAAAGTGATTCCCTGAATGCTCCTGCATCTCTATCTCAGCAAGGTGAGAGGGAAGGGGGAGTGGTGAATAGGAGACAAAGATAAGGGGAAGAGGGGGCACATTGACAATAAAAGGGGGCTTGCACAGGAAGGGGAGTTCAGAGAAAGTTGGGTGGTCACCAGACGTAACAGGGTGTTGATGAGGGAACTGAGCGTATGCATGTGTGCGTTCCTTAACCGTAAAGAGTAACAGGTGATCAAAGTAGAAAGATTCGTATTGTTCCAATTCCAAACATATGCACAGGTGATACTTATTACAAGTCTGAACTTCTCTTGTTATGTATGCCATGAAAATGGATGATCTTCGATAGGGTGAAGATGGATTAAACAGAGAATGTATTAATTAGGATACATAGACATAGGAGGGTGATGGACAAATGGGGTTTTCTAAGAAAATGATTGTATATTGTTCATTTTAAGGGTTATTCTTGCCTGCAGAGTCTACCCACGTTCTACGAACATGCATGAAAACCAATCTTATCATTCTTATCTAATACTATAAGTAGTGCAGGAACTGTTAGCTCATTTGGTAGAAGGAAGTACGGATTTCCTTATTTAGGAAATTACTATGATTTATATATCGTAGTCATTTATAATTCATCTGACCTGTTGTAGATTGACCAAATGCCATTCTCAAGGCATTCTTGCTACTAAATGGAGCTGAGGAGTAAAGGAAATTTCTATGATTTAAAGGGTTGTTCACTACTGAGCCGAAGGATCCAGCCGTAGATTCGGCTGATCCTTTGGCTCGCTTCGGTCACCTGAGCCCTTTCTTTGGTTCAGTCAAAACGAACGGCTGCGGTACGAGCTATTCACAATAGCCCGTACAGAGGCAAAAGGCAGTCAAGCGGCTCAGCCGAGCCGAAGGCATATGCTTTGGCTCGACTGAGCTATAGTGACACCCGGAGCGGTCGGCTGAAGGGCCGACCTTTCTCCACCCAAATGACAGCTGGGCAGAGCCAGCCGTGATCTCACGGCTCGCTCCACCCAATTGTAATGACAGATCAGCATCCCCTGGGGATGGTGATCTGTCATTAAACAATAACAACTGGGCGGAGCCGGTCGTGACGTCATGGCCAGCTCTGCCCAGTTGTTATTTTTTTGGCCAGGACCTGCTAGAAGACTCTGGCAGGTGCCGGCCAATAGGAAACAGTTGGGTGGAGCTAGCGGTGTCACCGCTAGCTCCGCCCAATTGTTTTTATTTTGCTGGCATCTGTGCCTTTATGCAGCGGGAGTTCATCACGTGCGGTCTTGTTGGCGTTATTCTCTTATTTTTAACAAAAATATTTTTACAAAATTAAATGTTCCTATTGTTTTAAATGTTTTAAATAATTTTTTAACATTTTTTTTAAAATTCATGTAACTTTTTTTCTATTCTGCTCGCTACCTCTGAGGTAGCGAGCAAAATAGCCGAGCCGAATGCTGCTGAACTGCCGTTCAGCCCCAATGAGAAAAGGGGCGAACAGCAGCAAGTGAGGTGCCGGAGCTTCGGCTCAGCCAATCCAAATGTTGAATCGGCTGAGTCAAACTCCTTCTGCGCTTTGGTTCAGCCGAACATGCAGAGCATGTTCGGCTGACGAAAGGCAGCCGATGTACGGTTGATTTTAGCCGATGTATCCGTACAAGGCTGAAATGAGTAGTCGAACAGCATTCAGCTCGGTTATTCAATCGGCTGCCTTCGGCAGCTAAGTGAATAACACCCTTAGAGATCATAGCAATTTATAAATCACCCACCCCAACATAAGTTGGCTGCAGGCCATTCTCAAGTCATTCTCGCCCCAAGATGGAGCCAAGTATCATAGGAAATTCCTACACTTATTGGCTCCATCTAGTGGCGAGAATGCTGTGCAAACGCATTCAGCCAGCGTATGTCAGGCAGATGATTTATAAATCATCCCTATTGTGTCTGGGAGGGAGGCTTGTAAAATACATATGTGAATGTGGACGTCATCTGTGTCTTTATAGTAACAGCCATATAGTACCCACTAACTCAAAAGACTTTCATTACTGCACTGAAAATACATCAAAGTGCCGTTATGTAAGTCTACATCACATTCTGATTCTTTCCGCCATGCCGTTTACTGAAAGAGCTCATTAGCTGTCCTGTTGTTTTCTGGTCTGTCACTGTGATTACCATATAGTGACACAGATATGTAAAAATCAGATTAGTTTGTGTATTTTCCGTGTCTGTTAGAGGTCGCAGCATGCAGTGGAACCACCAGCACCGCTCACACACTGAGTCTGTCAAACATCAGAGCAATATGAAGTACAGCAAGCCAATTTTTTTTTTTTTTTTTACTTTTCCTCCTGAACTTCTGCCAAGAAAGTTGGAAATAGTGATTAGTAAAACAGCTGGGAATATTCAGAGGAAATCATAGCAACCTACGTGGATAGACTGCATCTGCGACTGATACAAACCATCATCCCTCTCTGCATTTTGTGCAATTTGACCCGCTGATCATAATCACAATTGTAATAATAATTAGATCTGTACTCTCTGTAGGTACCTGAAGAAAAGACAAACATCCAGAGGACGATTACTGCCAAAATTGTTACAGAGAACCTTCTTTTAAAAAAAAAACTGTCTTATTTTAGTTATAGCTAAACTCCTGCTAAACTTGTATTTCTGTCCATCGAGACATGAGATTTACACAGTTCTGCCATGCAACGCAGCCCTTCCTGGCAGGGGAGGGGACCAGATCGTGGGCAGATGTAGTTTTGCTTTCACTTACAGATCCCCTCTCTACCCTCCAGCTTGTGACTGAACAGGGAAATGAGAAGCAGCACACTGATGTGCTCATCTCCCTGTCACTCTGCTCTGTCCTTCTATCTGCCTGCTCATTGCACTGCATCTTGTACAACTGATTGGCTCCATGTGTGGATTCTCTTGCTATAGGCTAATAAGAGTTGAAATTCAGATACTTACACTGTTTCCATAAAAAAAAAATATATACAGTGAGGGGAATCTATCAAAGTTGGAGAAGACAAAAACTGGAGCATCTGTGCATGACAACCGATCAGCTTCTCTCTTCAGTTTGTTCAGTTAAGCTTTGAAAATGAAACACAGACACTGATTGTGAAAATGACGTGTCTAGCTTGGCTTTTTAGCTGACCATTGGCAGCAATCTAAGTTCCCCTAAATTGCTGCCAATGGTCAGGTTTAGGCAAGCAAAGTGAAGATAAAGAATTAGGCAGAATTGTAACTGGGGGGAAACATTATACAGGGAGCAGGTATATATTCTCATACAGAAGGAAAAGCTAAAGGCAACGCTACATAGGTCAGCCATAATACAAGGTCAGGAGGGCAAAGTCTATACACAGAACGACACAGGGGCTGGGAGATCAAGTCAGTAAAGACTGTACATGAACAGTCAGACCAAGTTCAGATGATGCACCAGTTCTTGCTGGTGGGGACAGGGTGGAACACGAGAGAGAGGTATGGAGAAGCCATGACACAGACTAAAACCACATAAGTAAAGAAGTGGTAGCAAAGTGAGAAACAGACTTACAGAATATCTCATAGGTCGAGAAAGACACATAGATGATCAAACTACAGGATCAAGGCCAGTAGAATTCATGATGCTAATGTTTATCCCTTTACCTTATGTCCTTCTTATATTGTTACACTTTTTGGCCCATCAGAAAATGATCTACTGTTCTTCCACCTTCTCTGCAGGGAAATGAGGCCCTGTGTTCCCACTCTCTTTACGCTGCTGTTGGTCTCCTCTGTTGGAGTCTATGGACAAGATGAAGAAGAAGAAGAAGAAGAAAATGATAATTGGTCAGACAGTATACTGGAGGACATGAAACCAACCTCTAAATCACTGCATTGTCCCAAGGCTTGTACCTGCACGCAGGAAGGGGTAGTCGACTGTGCTGGAGTGGATCTGAAGGAGTTTCCAATGGACCTCCCGGAATTTACAAACCACCTATCTCTGCAGGTCTGAATGGTTAAGAGGCATGCGGTCTATATGAATGAAAGTATCCTGTCTCATATATGAGATTTGTTTCAATTCTTCCACATATTATAATTATTTCATGCTGTTTATATCAATGAGAAATGTCTTTGTCCACTGTCTTTTTGGCACTAGAAAATTCTTGAAATAGGGATCAGCTTGCACTGAGATATCTTATACTTGGTAGACCACGTTCTTCAGTACAGTGAATTATTTACATGATGTTAATGTATTTTTACTTTAGAGCATGTTTCTCTGCGTGCAGACCTATCTTTCTATTGCTTGGAGTTTTACTGAAGCTTCAGATTGTTCTACCTTTATATTTGGTCTTGGGTTCTTCTTGTTAAAAAAAAAAAATAGGTCACCTCCCTCCTCTCTTTTTTCACTCCTCCATCCTAACCTTCTTTCCTCTTTTCTTCCATGGCTCCATTTCCCCATTAGTACTCTCTGTACCCCTATCCCTGGAGCTGTCTGTGTCAACCTCACCCACCCCCTCCTTTCTGACCCTCAACCCTCCCTCCTACTGTTCTACTTTTGTTTCTATCACCTCCCATACATGTTGGCCCCTTTGGTACTTTACCCCTCACCTCTGGCACTTACCTTTCAAACCAGTAGGTCTAGTCCCTTCCTATTGTTCCCAGGACTGCATGGCTTGTCTTTTGCTTTCCATGTACAGTACCTTTGCCCTCTACACAGGTCTTGCCTACCTTAGTTTTACGGGATTTTCACCCTGGCTTTGGGGTATTTCCTAACTCCCTTCCCTTGTTATAGAGAGCATTGCATTCTCTTGCTTAACTGCCGCTCATATCCAGTGCATTGTATTTGTTGAACCCTGGATACACTGTCGCAAAGGGAATACTATAGAGTGTCACTTGAGTGACAGCTCTGAGTCTGCTATGGCTGCTGACATCAGATCCAAGATTGTGGTGCCCAGCAACAGTCTGAGTGCTTTTGTATGTCTACACAGATAAATAAGAGTTTAAAATATGTTAAATGTAAATACATCTTATGGGAAGATTTTTGTTGAAATGAAATGGTCTGGCGACCGGGCCTCTTTAATATATTCTGATAGGTGATCTTTTGTTTGCACTCACCCTGCACTTCTATGCTTTGTGCTGACTTTCTTTCTTGTAAGTTATACAGAATAACCAGATACAAGAGATTCCACCTGAGGATCTGACCAGACTTTACAAATTAGAGACCCTCAATTTGCAGAACAATCGCCTTACTTCTAGAGGTAAGAGAAGTAAAAAAAAAAACAAAAAACAATGGAAATGACAGTATACATATTTGTCAGCACTGTCTATAAACACTTACTATACGTGCGAGGTTATCATGTTAGCCTGCAGGGGACCTGGAAACGTATGCAACAGATAAAGATGCATAGCAGGGATGGCTGTATCCAAATAAAGCTAAATACACAGATTGAATACATATACGGAAGTTGTTCTACATGCCAAATGGGTTTGTATTTCTGTACAACCAGTCCTGAGATTTACACAGCCCTGCCAAACCACACAGCCTGGCGATTGACATCACTATTTGACCGACAGTCTGAGTGTTACAGTATAATGCATTGTCAAATTCAGGTAGCTAACTGAAGTGTAGGCTGCATACGCAGTAATAAATCAGATGTAGCTGTAGCTAGGAGTTAAATAGCCATGTTCTGCAATCTGGAGAGTGACCCGCATCTCCCTCAGCCTGACACCCCAACACACACACACCTTTCCCCTGAACAGTGCACCAATCAACAGTGCTCATAGAGTACCACAGACCAGCGTTTAACAACCTTTATTTCAGTCCGGCACACTTTAAAAATATGCAAAGTCTTGAGGCACCCCAGTGTAAACTGTCATAGATTTTAAGGAGGACCCCATGCAAAAACATAACAAAAGTGGGTTTCCCCCATGGAAGAGCCCCATTCAAATCAAGATCCCACCCCCCTTCACATCAGAGTCACCCTTTGCATCAGTAGCCCCCTTCACATCAGGAACCTCTCTTTCACATCAGAAGCCCCTCTTTCATATTGGAGTCCCCCCTTTCACATCAGAGTTCCCCTTTACATTGGGAGCCCCCTTCACCTCAGTCTTCATTCCCCTCTTCACATTACAGTCCCACTACCACAACATTTTGAGACACCACGAGAAGGCCAGAAGGCACACCTGGGTGTCATGGCACCATCGTTGAGAAAGGTTGTCATAGACTATGGAAAAGCTGGGCTGCTGCTTGGCATGAGAGAGCCAATGTAAGCCAGGTTTAATAGGGCTTCAAGCCATTAAGAACTTAAACACATTCATGACATTTCTAGGACAAAGCTAATTGACCCATTTTACCATTCTTGTCCTCCTGTTTGAGTATTTGTCCTGTTAGGCTTTTATGCTTTCTTAGTCATTCAAACAGAAGAAGTATTCAGCCACAAAGTCACAACTCATTAATGCTCTTTTGACAATGATTCAAGAAGTACTAAAGCCGTAAGGTCAGCATAGCCACCAGATAACCAATATTTCCACAATCGTTCAGCCTGCATATTCTTCTTAGCGCAGGTTTCCTTTAAGACACCATATCATAAGTCCATGCAGTTTAAATCATGTTTAAATGGCTATTATGCTAATAATTAAATTGCTTCCTTTTTTTCCCCAAGGAATCCCTGATGACATGTTTGAACAGCTGGAAAATCTTAGTTACCTCTACCTAGCCAACAACAAGGTATGATAAGTTCTCAAATTAAGAAATTTTTTTTAATATTCAAATATTTTTTCTTATGAACATCACAGAATCTACTGGCTTGTTTTTTTTAATTATAAACAGTAAGCAGTGGACTTAAAGGCCCTCTCAAACACTAAAAATTAAAGTTGGACAACACTGGGTCTCTTTGTTGTCATTAAGGTCTCGTTGACAGGCATTGCAAAGACTGTAGATCAAATAAAAGGCCCTTTCAGAAGCACGGGTCTGCCATAAGACTACCAACTGAGGCCATACAACAACAAACATACCCAATGACAACAAACTAGGTGCCATGTACTTTGCCTAAAAATGTAATGGAGCTTACAAACTCATAGGGCAAGTGATAGAACACAACACAGAGGGGGAGAATGAGCACATAGGTTTCTAGGAAGGGGGCCTATTGGATACACACATAGGACAGTAGGACCATCAGGACTGAGTACAGCCCATTTATTGTAATGTTTTCTGAACAAGGGATGAGGCTTAGTTTAGGTTTGTCAGATGGGGTTTTCATCCCATTAGGTTAACTATTCAGTAAGCTGTGATGTATTTAAAGGGTATCTATGATCAAAAGCTAAAAATAAATATGTATTTCTATATTTAATTTCCATAAGTGCTATCTGACTTCTGATCAGCATTCACTACATAAAATTGATTTTTTTTTCTAGTGAGCTTTAACTGCATTATCAAACACAACTGTATTCCTATTACAATGTTGATGATATAACAGGACATTATATGCTGGGGCTTTACAACTCCTTTAAGAAATTCTATTATATTTTTAGTTCATGCAAAACAGGTTTGTAGATATTTTCCCTTATATACAGTATTTCACCTGGGTTGAATACTGGATTACTACAGTAAACTCCTCATTATCTGACATTCAAGCAATAGGAACTCTCAAGCAACCAGCAAAAAAAATCGAGGACATACTATGTCCTCCATTTTTTTTTTTTTTACGGTTGCTTGATAGAAATTTTTACATTAAACAAATTTCATTAGCAACTGAATTGATTTTAGTTGCTAACAAAATTCTTTGTTTATATCTTGCTGCCGGCTGGTGGCCATTGTAGTCCTTAAAGGAGAACTATGGGGTCAGGGCTTTTCACCATAGTTCTCCTTAGGGTAACGGGAGGACACAAACTAGCGTCTTCCCGTCACCCTAGTCTCAGTATACCGCGAGCTACAGCTCGCGGTATACTGAGACGCCGCAGCCGGAGCGGATCCTGACATCGATGTGGAGATCCGCCCAGCTGCGTGAGTGACAGCTGGCTCTGCCTATCTAGAGGCAGAGCCAGCTGTACCCGCCCCCCCCCCCCCCCTGGTGGATCGGAGCGGGGAGCGGGCAATCCAGTATGTGTTCGCTCACCTCCCGATCTACTGAGCCGACCTGTGACAATAAGACTGTCACAGGTCGGCTAGAACTATGAGGTGAGTGAAAAGCACTCCCCTCATAGTTCTCCTTTAAACAGTGCTGATCTTGGTTGTTTATTATTGCATAGAGATTACTGCGGACTTCAAACTTTGTAGAGGGTTTGTGGGTCACAATGTATTTTGTATTCGAGGTACGACATTGCACAATCTGTCTTGCCGTCAGAACTGATAAATGCCCCCCATAGTAAGAGCAGATTTGAAATGTGTGTAAGGTACAGAGTCATATGCAGAATGTGTGATATAAGCAACATTCACAATGAGGTCAGAAAGTACTACGCTATTTTATAGCTTGAAAATAGCTGAAGATTTTACAGATATAGAACCCATATATGTCAAAATTGCCTGAGTTTTCTGATCCAACAGACCTCATGCAGTGTACTGGTCACAAATGAAAGAAAATAGTCACAGTCCATCATTAAATGCATGAAACAGGATAAAAGAGGTAAGCATTTTCCAGATTGGCAGTACATTCCCATGGCAGCAGTTTTTATACATTCTCCTCCACTGAAGTGTTTTGAACCAAAAAAAAAGTGACAACCTGAGAAAGCCACGGAGGGACATTTTTAGCAAGAATAAGCACTAGGCTCATTTCCATGAGAACTGGCCGGGTTCGTAGCTTGGCAATGTTAACTGAATTAGCAAGCTTTAACCCTCTTAAAATGTGCTGTTACAACCCAGACCTGGCATTGCACATGTTCTTGGAAACAAAATGGAAACATTGAGCTTGCATGTAAAAACGACGGCCCAAAACCATTATTGGTTTTGGAATAGTTGTGGGTTCTAATAGCTGACTTGCTAACCTACTTCTTACACATTTTGAGCTTACATCAGTATGGCCAGCAGGCAGTGTGGTGTTTGGACAACCAGATACAGCACAAAGCCAGTCAAAACCTTTTTGTAGTTAAGAATAGAATGGAGAAGGTATAGAACCTCCGCTGAGACTGTATTTCTGTCCCTCTTTGACCAATATCCTTTCCCTCTCCCATTTCATGTTACCATACCTTACAACAACTGAGAAAGGCAAAGAAGACACCCCTGCCACACCCCCAGTAATGCAGACCAAAAATAATTAATATGCTAAAAATGATTGGATAAGTTCTCAAGTGATTCTTTTCCACCACTACTTTTTCTTTCATACTGGATTTTCAGGGGGCTTCAAAAATGCAATGGGGGGGAAGGGTTGCTGTACTACACCAGCTTTTTTAGCATACTTATTCCAGGTTTGTTCCAACTTAGCATTAGTGCATCAGGTGATGCTGTGAGGCTACCCCTGCACTGCAAGGGTTAACTGCTTGTTTTGGTCATGGGGTAAAAATAGCAAAGTTATACTTACCTGTTCCTTGGAGCTGGCCGACTGTCACAGCGCTTTATGTTTGGTGTTTATTTACCCGACGTGACCCCGCTTTTTATATTTTACCAAAAATATGGGTGATAAATGGGTGTGGTTACTGGGGGTGTGGCCACTAAAGGGTGTGGCCACTGAGGGGTGTGGTCACTGAGGGGCGCTGTAAAGCTTTCTCGCACAGGGCGCCTAAAGGCCTAAGGCCGGCCCTGCTTCCCTCAGCCTCTCTTCCTCACTATAGCAATGGAATGTCCCTCGGCATCCTCACGCCCAATAATCAGTGTAATGGACGTGATGACCTTAGACCACTGCAGCGAAGGGGGAGAGAGGCTCCGAGGATTGAGGCTCCGAGGATTGGGTGAGTATAATTTTGTTATTTTCATCCCTAGACTAATACGAACACTTAACCCTTGCAGTGCCGTTGTAGCCCCACTGCAAGGGTTAATAATAATTTTCCACAAAGATTGGAAAGCTGCATTATATAAAATTTTTCGTTTTTAGGGTTTAGATACACTTTAAAAATGCAGGTAAATGAACAGGAAAAAAAAATTAAAATGCTTACTTGCAGTGTTTTTCCTTTACATAAATAATTTTTCTATACACTAGCAATATGCCTTTTGAACTTGCTGGAAACTTTGGCTACTACAGGAAGAGTCAATTCCCTAGCACAGCCCCCTACCTCCTTGCATGTCATAGCCCTCTTCTGTAATGGGAGTGTCTTTTTTTACTTTTTGTGTTTGGTCCAGCTCCTCCGCCCCTCCTCTCACCTCCCTTCATAACCTTTTATGTAGCTGCTTTGGGAGAAACAATAGGGAATACTATATATATCACATTCAAGATGACAGCATCCAGCAACAGGAGTCTTGGGTCTTTTGTTGTCTATGCAAAGGAGGCATTTACAGGTAAATAACATGCATAAAATACATAAAATGCACATATAATCTTATGGGAAGCATAACGTTGAAATGAATGGTCTGGTGTAGGGATGCACCGATACCGTGCCAATACCGAATACCGATAACGACATCCCGAGGTAAAGAGGACTCGGCTTATCAGGAAGCCTGGCGGCGGATCATGACCCCCCTGCCTGGGTTCGTGATTGCCTGGGAAGCCGGTGTTCAATAGAAAGAACACTTCATGCTCCCTCGCGACACTGCGAGGGAGCCTGGCTTCCTGACCAATCAGGAAGCCGGGAGGCGGGTCATGACGTGCTACCTGGCTTCCTGATTGGCCAGGAAGCCGACTTTATGCTCCCTTGTGGCACTGTTGGTAAAAGGGAATCTCCTTCTCACTAGAAGTTCCATTATCGAGGTAAGTATCGGAGCATTTCGGCACGTACGTGTACTCTCCCCAAATACTCAGTATTGACATAAAATACTGATACCAGTAATGGTGTTAGTGGATCCCTAGACTGGTAAAAGGGTCTCTTTAATTCCTATTTCCGGGGGAAAAAAACTTCTTCCAGAACTTCATGAGTAAACTGCTCGGTTATATCTAGGGTATCTAGGTAATGGACTTTAACTTACCTGATCTGCTCTCTTAGGCTCCAAGACTTGCACCGGCAGCCCCCTATGCTCTGATGGTCATTATATACTATTCATGACCCATAGCCTTTCATTATATGTAAGGATGCCAAGGTCACAAGCCGAAGGGAGGGAAGAGAGGCGAGTACCAATTGCCGGGGGAGCGGGGATCAGATAAGAAAAAAGTACTTTACACAGGTCCCCTAGACCTAAATGAGCATTTCACCCTTGCAGTGTAGGGTAGCTCCACTGCAAAGGGAGGTATTTTTTTCCCTGGAAATAGGCTCCAAGGTACAAGTTGATAATGTAGACCTTCTTCTCATTGTATTCTAAATCTTCAATGCTATGCTGAGGCTGTAAAGAACAAGCTGAGTTACAGAAAGCTCCTTAGAGTGGGAGGTTTTCTAGTGAATTCATAAAGCCAAGGTCTGGCTCGGCAATGATACCGAGATTCAGGCCAGATAACAAGTTGGGATGTGCTTTGCAGCCTCCTTCCAACAATCCTTCTTCCAAACCGTGTTATGTTTGGCCAAAAGGAGTTCCAGGCTGAAGCTCACGATTAGCAGCGATAGGGCCGGGATTTGTGCCTTACTTTACAGCTTGTAAGCACACACAGTGTACAGTGTCTGACTCCAATTGTCGCCTGGGTATTAACTTGCCATGTACCTACAAAACTCATATCTGGTACTCATATTGAAAAATATAAAAACCTGTATCAAGTAACTCTTCCTTTTTTTAATTTTTAGCTAACTCTGGCACCCCGCTTCCTCCCAAACACACTGATGAGTGCGGACTTTGCAGCCAATTATATAACTAAAATCTACGGAATGACTTTTGGCTATAAACCTAATCTACGGTGAGAAACAAGAAATGTGATACTGTTATATGTGTGCACATACATAAGCCTTTCTTAAAGGGGTTCGTTTATAAAAGTTGGTGCTCACATCATGGCACTAGAGCCCCTAGATGGCGCTAAAGAGCATAGGAGTTTCTGATACTTGTCTGGACCATCTGGGGTGCTAGGAGCATATAGCCAGACAGATTTTTTTTTTAAATGAACCCCAAAATGTTTTTGTACTTTGTTTTATGCTTTTAAATTAAAAAAACAGGCAGTATATTTGTCCCCATTGAATGAATAACCCTCACCTCTTGCTCTTATGGCATCTCTAAAATTTTGGATTCCCCTTCCCTGACAATGTCTCAGGCTCAGTATACGACGAGCTGTAGCTTGCGGTATACTGAGATGCCGCAGCTGAAGCGGATCTCGACAATCATGCCGGGATCCGCCCAGCTGCGTGACTGACAGCTGGCTCTGCCTATCTGGAGGCATAGCCAGCTGTACCCGCCCCCTCCCCCGTCCGTTCCACCAGTCAGTGCTGGCAGATCGGAGCGGGGAGGGGGGAATCCAGCCCCTCTCCTGTAATGGCAGAGAGCCGTGACAGCTCACCTCCCGATCTACTGAGCCGACCTGTGACAGTCTCATTGTCACAGGTCGGCTAGAACTATGAGGTGAGTGAAAAGCACTCACCTCATAGTTCTCCTTTAAAGCCAGTACAGTAATACCTTGGTTTACAAGTAACTTGGTTTGAGAGCGTTTTGCAAGACAAGCAAACATTTCTGAAAAATGTTGCCTTGATATACAAGCAAATGTCTTGCAATAAGAGCAAAATTTTGTAGAAAAGCGCCACCCGAATAAGGCTGTAGCAGTGCGAGCGATGAGTCTGTTTAACAACAATGCAACGTCATATTGGATAGATTCATTGTTAAGGTTTCACGAAATGAAAAAGATTCCATTGAGTCAAGAGATAGCAGTGATTCTGTTAGTGACAGTGAAAGTCGTCCTACACAATAATCCTCCTCTCTTGTCCCCCTCACACCAGCCACGAAGGTACAGGTAATTGGTTTATTTTTCTTTTATATTTTGTAGAGTATTATATTACAGTACTGTATTGTACATGAATATTTTTGGGTTGTGGAACGAATCATCTGAATTTCCATTATTTCCTATGGGAAAATTCGCTTTGATATACAAGCGCTTTGGATTACAAGCATGCTTCCGGAACGAATTATGCTCGTAAACCAAGGTATTACTGTATATTTTTCCTCCTAGGTCACTCAGTGGGAGAGTCTGTTCGGGTTTTGTAAAAAGGCGGCACTTGCCTAGGTCACCCAGTGGGAGAGTCGGTTCGGATTTTGTAAAAAGGAGGCACTTGCCTAGGTCACTCAGTGGGAGAGTCGGTTCGGGTTTTGTAAAAAGGAGGCACTTGCCTAGGTCACTCAGTGGGAGAGTCGGTTTGGGTTTTGTAAAAAGGAGGCAAGTGAATATAAATCATTTATGGAAAGGGAAAACACTGCATGTAAGCATTTAAAAATACTTGATTTATTTATGATTTTACCTGCAATTTTGCAAATTGGTGACAGGGTCTCTTTAAACATTTTCACTAATGTATTTCGTTATCATACATATATAAACATAAAACAGACATGTTCATTTGTATTAAAGAGGGTTGTAAAGACAACATTCTATTATGCTTTTTATGTCTTTATTAGGTATTGTAATTATGAACCTGAAGTGGATCTTAACCCAGTCATTAAAATACAGTCTTTACAGAGACCCTGTAAGGTCTCTAAAGGTTTAAATCCAGCAATTCACTTCAATAGAAGACAGCATCACATACTCACATCTCTAGTGGCTCATTTCTCCTACCTCTCCTCCATTCCAGTACTTCAAATCTCCTCACCATTCAACATTTTAGGTAGTCTAGTGGAATATCTCATGAGAAATGGGAAATTGCAGACCTTTGTACTACAACCACCTTGAAAATGATGGCATTATCTCTTTTACCAGGTCCGTATATCTGCACAACAATAAACTGACAGACGCGGGTCTACCCGACAATATGTTCAACCAATCAAACAACGTGGAGATCCTTATCATGTCCAGTAACTTCCTGAAGTACGTTCCCAGGAACCTGCCCCTGGCATTATACAAACTGCACCTGAAGGTACACAAATGAAGCACAATCTTGTTGGAAAACAGGAATGTTCAGAAAAGGAAAGAGCTTCCCTCTGTATTCGGAGGAGCTCAGGTACAAGCCGGGTTTGGTCCAAACCTAAGCTCCCCCCTACTTAAAAACTAACTTCAGACTCCAATAGTTTTTTATTTGAATGAGAAAGAAGTTAAAATGTCTGCTTTCCATTTTTCCCCCCTCAATTCCTGTGCCTGTTTGGCTGTACACAAAATGGGGATGCAGACACCATAGAGAAAGTTATGGTCAGCAAGAAAACATTGTGTAGCTGTCTAATAGAAGAAGTAGACCATACCATACCGTTCCTCCCAACTTTCTGAACTGAGAAAGAGGGACTTCTTTTAGCATACAATTTATATGGAAAGGATGCATCACTGCCATGCCCCCATGAAGAATTAATGCACACAAAATGACTGGCTACACCAACAAGAGCTTTTTATTCACCATCGCTCTTCTTTTATACTGGATTTTCAAAATAACAGATACAACAATACAGAGGTTGGAGGAAAGGTTTAGTGTAGTTTTACATTTTCGGCAGTAAAAGTGCGTTTTTATAGAGCTCTAAATATATATCAAGCCAAAAAGAAGGACGAATGAGAAGAAAAAATGGGAGGGAGTCGGTTCCAGGCGAGGGACAGTTGGTAGGGATTCTAGACTACATTACAAGGGTTTTTCTTTGAGTACAATATAAAACTGTTTGGTTCACATGTTATACTAAAGTATAATATTCCTCTATCTTCCAGAACAATAAGCTGGAAATTATTCCAGAAGGAGCATTCAGTCATCTTTTTGGTTTGCGTGAGCTTTACCTGCAACACAATCTTCTAACAAATGATGGGATGAACAATGAGACATTTGGGTGAGACAATGACATTGAATTTCTTCTCAATGGAAAATTTATAGGGCTGTATATCTGAGGTTATGAATGAACAACATCCTTGGGTATAAATGACCGTATGTCAAAGGATGAGAGTGCCACAGGTTTGTACTGTGTCAGGTCCAATAAAAGTTTATCTTGACAATAGGTAACGGTATATGACCAACGCGTTTCAGGGGTCCACAGTTGTTGTGTTATGCTGCGTTGTGAATGGACACAATTTAATGCAAGTGACATTGCTACCGGCTTGTTTTTTAAAAATTATATAGCAATTTTTGTGCAACACTTGCAATCTAGGGGATAACCGTATAAACAGTTGCCATTTCTTTCTGTAAGATACTTGTTTTTATCCTTTATCACATCTCACCACCTCCTGTCTAAGGGCTCATGCACATGGGTGGCTGAGCCAATAGAGTGTAATTTCAGGTGTATTTCCTCCCGTCAGGGAGCCACAGGTGCTACATACAGCCATTGGCTTCCCATAGAAACCAATGACTGTTTGCGTATAAACGCCAGTACTATCATACAAGCACCTATGTGTATAGATGTAAATCCTTGGGCACAGGTTTTCTCTGTCCAGGGATTTATGTCCATACACATACGTGGCTGATGGCAACTACTGGCGTTTACCCACATACAGCCTTTGACTTCTATGGGAGGCTGTATGCAGCACCTGTTGCAGAAATTTACGTTACCCAGGGGTCAGCCATCTGTGTGCATGAGCCCTTAATACACTCCAGCAAATGCTGCATGGCATTTCTCAGGGTTGGTTTCATAATGGTGACAACAGTGTACCATGTCTGTACTATGTGTGCTAAATCAACCACACGTAGTCTCCATCAGGAGCCCAAATGCATGGGGTACACTTTGATTTAATGCAGGGGAAAATTATTGTTAACCTTTGCAGTGGGCCGACCCATGCACTGCAAGGGTTAACTGCTCGTTTTGGTCTAGGAAGGAAAATAACAAAGATATACTCACCTAATCCTCAGAGCCAGCTGGCTGTGACAGCGCTTCCTTCAGCCTGTCTCTCCGTACACTGCAGCAATAGAATGTCCCTCGGAGTCCTCACGTTTTATATAATGTGTATGGAACGTGATGATTTACGGGACCTTAGACAGCTGCAGCAGAGAAGGAGAGAGGCTCAAGGGAGCGTTCTAAGAGCAAGCCGGCTCAGTAGATCCGATGAGTATAACTTTGTTATTTTCCTCCGTAGACTAAAATGAGCACTTAAACCTTGCAGTGCAGGTATAGCCACACTGAAAGGGTTAATAATAATGCTTTCTTCCGGAGTTCTTATTTAAGTGGATTCTTATTCAAAATAATTTGCTTTATCCAGACAATAGTGGAAAGTAAATCAGTAAATCCCATCAGATGAGTTGTACTGGGCTTCTATCCATCAAGTGGTGTGCTCATCCACCCCTTTTCAACTTTTTTTTTATTTTGGCTTTGTTGACTCCTACACAACAACATTATAAATAAATAGCACTGTAACACTTAGCTGTATTTTCCTATAATCTTAAATACTGTTAGGGCTCATCTACCAATCTACCATCTACCAGTCAATCAGCCCATCAATTCTGCTGTAGTCATCATCTATCATGTTTTCTTATGCTTGCAAAATGCTTGCATGAGCTGTCCATAGTGTGAAAAAAGAAGCCTTTCACATGCGTCCACAATCACTATGTATGTGAAGTATGGCACAATGCAATGGGAGCCATCAGTGGAGCATTTTATCAGCACAGCTGCACACACAGCTTTCGGCCATGCTGGCGACTTTGAAATGTAAAGTTCAGTATTTTTTTTTTTCCAGTAACAGAATTCATTGTGAATGCTTCATTTCTTCTTTTATACTTTGTGACCTTTCATTACTCATATTTTTAACATTACACTTTCTATGTTCTTCTGCCATTGCCCTCCTTTCTAAATTTTACTGGGTGCCATAAGTGATGTGAACACACATGGAAACACCGTGTATATCTAAAGGAATCGACTGCTTGAATCATCCTATCCTGATTATAACTGCCTGCTATGCAGCTCCAAAAAATAGTGCATACAAAAACAGAGAAAATCACGGGAAGGGATTACATTTAGCAATTGCTGGATTCATGTAAATAATGTAAATAATTAAAGAAAAGAACATTTTTAAACAAGGTTTATTCAAATTAAATGTTTACATACATTTGTATTTTCTTCTTTGTTGGGGGTGTTGAAAAGTAAAAAATTAACTTAAAAAAAATATATATATAAGTTGGCAGGAGTCGTCTTACTTTTGATAACTCCACATATTCACTAATAATAAAAGAATAAAACGTAAATCATGTGGCACATTATTTACGTTTATTCATGTATCGTTCTGGATATTTACTAGAATTAGTGCCCGCTGCCTAGTTACTAGCTGAGCGTGAAATTCTGAATTGTATTATATTATATTCACTAATAAGAATATATCTGTATGTTCTGTGTAACTTACAGTCCATATGCCTTGCTGATGATGTGACTCCGCTTTGGCCAGAAGCTTGGGGGCCGTTCCACATCACACTGCTAAATAGACATGGGCATTGGCAAAAAATTTGTTTTTATTCAGATTTTGCGTTATTTCGTTTTTTTGGGATTTGGGTCCGAAAGTCAATTCGTTTCGGGATTTGGTTTCGTACGACATTCGTTAGCGGTAGTTTGTACAAACTTTCGTTTCCGTTTCGTGTTCATGTCCGTCGTTTCAGCAAAGTGACATTAAAAAAAAATGTTAAAATGTCACTGTGCTGCAACGAAAATTCGTCCACGAACGAAAAATCCAAAATTTTGTTTTTTGGAAATTCGGATTCATTTTCATTCGTCATTTCTGTTATTCGGAATCTCCGAAAAACGAAAATTTATCAGAGAAACGAATTGCACATGTCTACTGCTAAAGAGCTAGAGCGCACTGCTGGGACAGTCCCATAGGGGACTCACAATTCCCTGGGACAATGTTGGATTTGTGGAACTTCAGGCAAACAACTAAAGCCATAATTGAAATACATATATAAGAACATTTTGCCATGGGATTTTGTCTTGTGGTTAGCGATGAGCAAAATTGAGAATTTTAGACCTATTTTTCCAAAATTTTGCCAGAAATGAGAATTTACAGCAAAATTTGCCATTTTGGTGAACTGCAATTGGATCAAAAAGAAAGATAGAATTATGACCTTTTTTAGGTGTTTTGAGGGTACAAGGGGCTCCTGAGGTTTAAGTAGGGTACACAATGAACAAATTTCGAATAAACGAAAATTGATTTCGGAACGTTCGTTCGACTTTCTAATCGTTGATAGGGTCAAATCGATGATCAATTTCAACATCAGTGACGAACAAATTAGGAGCATGTTGTGAATTTTTTCCTTGATCAAATAAATTTCTAACAGTGAATGTGGTTTTGTTCAGGAAACTCCATACATTCCAAAATTGACCGTTAAATCATAAGGAAAATCAAACAAAATTTTGAACGACATTCGTCAAGTCTCTGATGGCATTATCAAAAGCTCCGACAAGATTTTTCATACGAATGTTTGTTCCAAAATCTACCAGTGTAAACCCTACTTTACAGAAGCTCTTTTCAACTTGTTCTTATGCCCTAAATTATTTTGAGGTTTTTTAAGGAAAGTAAAAAAAACCGTAAAGCTACAGTACAACCCTCAATAAACACAAAATCACTTAAAAAATAAAGGCTAGATTATTTTTTCGTTTACAACATTTGTATTAGTTTAGATATACAACAGACTGAAACAAAAATAGTAGATTTTTTTTCAAGCAATTTTAAATTTCTCAGTGAGCAAAATTGAGAGTTACCGCTATCTCTGATGGCAAAATGAGTAATTCCACTAAAATCACTCCACTCATCACTCCAGACATCTGCAGAACGGTGCAGTCAGACAAGTAACAACCCTATTTTATGCTCATGCTTTGCAAATTCTTGTGTCACCCCGTCCACTCCAACCTGATCATTGAACAACCAATTGTATCATCACACTGCTGACTGTCTAATGAGCTGGCAGGTGACCAAGGAAGCTGCAAAGCTAAAAGAGGCAAAAGAAGTGCAGTCTGCCTATTGTCTTGTGGCAAAGGTGTGAGAATGGAAAGTGGCTGAAGAGAATGTAAAATATTTTGGCCAGTAAAAATTCTTAAACATGCTAGGGAGAAAAAAAAGGTGGGAGGAGAGCCAGTCGCATGACCTGTCAAATTCATGTGACTGACTCTCCTCCAATCATAGAGAACAAAATAACTCTGTAGGACACCGCAGACTCCGTACCACGGATTTTGTGAATGGGCCAGAAAGATATGAAGTAACCCTGCAAAGTGTATATTGATATCTGCTCCCCAATTTAAATAAGCCCCTCAGTATTGTAAGTCAAGTTAAAACCAATAAAGCAAGGAAACGTTCTGTGATTTCCAATGAGAGGCTGCTATGGGCACAAAAAGTAGCGTGCCTATGTACTTTAGTAATGGAAATACAGCTCCACCCAGAGCTCTATCTCCATTATACCTCCCATGTATGTATTTAAAATCCAAACTTAGCTGTATGACAAAAGTTCAACTTAAAATATCTTTCTGCTAAGCACAAGTTGATCTTTTGAAACAGTAATATAAGCTCTGCTTCTTACACTTTATTATTTCTCTTCTTCAGGAAGCTGAACAGACTGGAGTACTTAGACCTATCGAGCAATAGCCTGACACACATTCCCAGCGGGCTACCCCGTAACATTGTCCTACTTCATTTGGAAAAAAATAACATTCGATCTATAGCAGAAGATGTTTTAACGCAAATTAAAAACCTGGAGTATCTTTTGCTCCACAACAACAGGCTGAGGGCTCGCGGCATCCATCCATCAGCCTTCCTGGGGTTAAAGAAGTTGCACACTCTTCACATGTACAACAACTTGCTGGAGAAGGTACCCGCAGGACTTCCTCGCAGGGTGAAGACACTGATGCTCCTTCACAACCAAATCACTGGCCTCTCCAAGGACGACTTTAACTCAACTTATATTATTGAGGACCTGAATCTGAGCTATAACAAGATCATGAGTAGCTCAGTACACAAGGATGCTTTCCGTAAACTTAGGCTCCTAAAAACGTTGGACATGTCAGGCAATAAATTAAAATCTCTTCCTCATGGGCTCCCGAAAAACTTGGAGATCCTTAAATTAAAAGAAAATGAAATAGGCTCCATACCGCAAGATACGCTGGCTGGGATGTCAAAGCTGAAGGAACTGTACTTAAGTTTTAATAAACTTAAGATTGGCTCTATTTACACAGGGGCCTGGGCAGAGCTCAGCAGTCTCCAGGTAATGTTGCTCGGTCACCAAGTATCGCCTACATATGTGGTTACTGGTCACATCCCAAGGGGCCTACTGTAACCTTAAAACACTATCATGCTGACACTGTCCATCCTTCTGGAGGGTGGCTACTTTTGTTCCCCATGGCCTCTGTGTGTATTGTAAAGTAGCCACCGCTCCAAGCCCACTCCCATGATAGTCTACAATCTCACTACAAATTAGTAAACTAAATGTGAGATTGTAGTCCATCACGGGAGTGAGCTTGGAGCGGTGGCTACTTTACAACACACACAGGGACCATGGGGAACAAAAGTAGCCGCCCTCCAGAAGGAAGGACAGTGTCAGCACCAATTCAGAGATAATTTGAGGAACTACAGCCGAGTGATACACAAATACGATACAGCATTGGTAATAGTTAAGGTACTTGATTGCATTTTTAAAGTTTAACTCCGGAGTTTAGTGTTATTCTGGTAGGCAAAATAATCACAGAGTTATTGTGAGGTTAATCAATGCATACTGAACCTGCTAAATTTGGCCTGGACATCCAGGTTTCAATGACCCCCAGATCATGAAAGATGGTACACTCCTGCAATTCCCCATAATATAGATAAATTACAAATGGGGACCCAGCTCAAAGACACCATTGAGGCCTTGTGACCAGCAACACAGACTACTTATGGAAATATTTGGCCTTGAAGCCTCTGTCTTCAGAGGTGAGCGCTGTGGCTCACCTAGCACTGAAATTCCAGTTTAGGGCAACATTGACCATTAAATTGAACAGTGTATGGATGACCCAAATGGAAAAACAGGTAATCTAGAAATATGTTATATAAAGTAGAATGTGTAGCAAAGGCCGATGTATACATAACGTTGTACGTGTCTTGCAGCTGCTTGATTTGTCAACGAATCAGCTGTCTTATGTCCCACCTGACCTGCCTGAGACCCTTGAGTACCTGTACCTACAGAGCAACAGGATTATCACATTGTCTGACAGTGCTTTTGAATCCACCCCTAATATAAAAGGGATCTTCCTCAGGTAACAGATGCCAAAAACGAATGTTGTATATATGCTGTTGTATATTATTTAGTATATTTTAAAGATGAGTTCAAGGCAAATATGAACAAATCCAGCCATGGTATGATAAAATGCAGCTGTAATGCAGCTAGAATGAGTGCCCTAATTTGTTTTTATGTTAGCTTCCTGTAATCCCGATGTACAACAGGACTCAAACTGGAAGAGGGAGTGCAAGCCAATCAGGTGCCACTGGACTGCAAATAAGAGGAATAAGAAAGCACCAGGGCTCTTTCACAACCTATGCCTTGGGCTGCACTGGGCACCCTTGCCCAATGCACTCTTAAAGCATAGGCAAAAAATGTGCCATATGTCCTATAAGTTTAGTTCACACCACTGCAGTGCAATGGAGTGTACTGAAAGAAAGTAGGATATGCTGCATTTCTATGCAGTGCATCGGGTTGTGTCATTACAGAACGTTGCACCACTCCTTTCCAGTATATACCAGCTGCCGAATAATGTGCACTACTGATGTGAATGGGCCCTCGGTGCAGTTATACTTTTTTCACTGTCTAATCAGAAGGCTAGGGGCTGGCCAGTGATCACATTCCTTTATTTTACTGCAGTGGTGTGGTCACTGACTTCGCTGGTGTGATGTACAGTGCAGACAAGTGCACACGGGCTGCATTTGTCTGCAACGCTCTGGGTGCACTGGAGGTCTCTTCAGCGCAGTGGAACCTTTATTGGAGTGTAGATTGCCAATATAAATATAAAAATAAGTAAACAGTTGTTACAAAAATGTTGCAATTCAAGGCACTGCTACACACCATTGCCAACCAGCGGATACCAACTGCATGCTAAAATGGGACTCTTTAGCGTGCAGCTGGTGTGAACCAGCAGTAACATGGATGCCTGGATCATAACCCCGGCTGAAAATGATTACAAATCATTTGGCAGTTAAGGCAGTTTTCATAGATGTGTTACAACTGGGTCTAGTTTTTTTTGCCTAGAGTTCATGTTCAGGATTATTTTCTGAAGTCCTAGAATTAAAAGTATGAACCACATTAAAGGTGCCAAAATAAAATTGGCAATGTACCTTCAGGAATTGTCATGGTAGTGACTTTGTTTTGTACCTTTTTTAGGTTCAACCTGCTAACCCCTGAGACTATAAAAGAAAGTGCTTTCCATGGACTGGATCAATTGCAGGTTCTGGACATTGAAAGTAATTTAGCTTTACCAAAGGTCACCAAGCAGAAAAAGGAAAAAGAAACAGAAGAGGAAGAGGAAGACAGAAAGAGATAAAACCTGTATTTCATGTACGTATGTACCAGGGACGTGCAGTCAGGGGAGGCAGGTGAGGCAGAACCTCACCTAGTATTATGCAGGAAAAAGCTGTCAGCTTCAAGTCTGAAGCTCACAGCTTTTTCTCCATTCAGAGTGGCTTGTTACAGGTTGCACAGCAGGGAAAGCCTCCCCACTGTGTAACCTGTCATGGACTGAGCTCTGCCTGTTAATTACAGGCGGTGCAGCATCCGGCTTATGACAGGTAGTTAGGTTACACAGCAGCGGGCTTCCCCACTGCTTGTGTAACCTAACTTGGAGAAGCAAGAGTATTGTCACAGCCTCTAATCTGTGTTAGAGACGTGAGCTCTGTAGATGGCTTGGATCAATGGCAAAGCGCCATTTATCCAAGCTGTCCAATCAAAAAAAAAGAAAAAAAACACTGGGGCCATCAGTCTTCATGCCTCACCAGTGACAAGCAAGTGAGGGACAGGGAGTCTCCACCCTGTCTCCTCCTCCCCACACAGCTTGGTTATCGAGCTGGGGAGGAGCTTCGGCAGGACAGGGGTCCGCAGATGGGCAGGACGGGGCAGCCCATCTGCCGACAAAGCAAAATGTACCCTCACAGTGAGGCTATCCCCGCACTGCGAAGGATTAAGTGCTCGTTTTTGTCTAGGGGACTGGAGTAAAGCAGATTTTCCTTACCTGATCCCCGCTCCCCCGATGGTCAGTGCTCTCCTCTTCTTCCCATCCAATCCAGCTAGTGTAATGTCCCTCGGCATGCTCACATCTAAAGCAGGTCTATGGAACCTGAGGGAGCCAGCAGGAGAAAGGATATGCGTTATACCAGTCCTCCCCGAAACAAAAACGAGCACCTAACTCTTCCAGTGCGGGGGTATCCCCACTGCAAGGGTACTTTTTTGTTTGCCGGAGATGGGGTTTAACTTACCCCCATCTTCTGCATCGCTGGGCGTGATGTCACCTTCCTTTTGGAAAGATTTTTGGGCACACTCCAGTCCATTGCAACAGTGTCCTCTCACAAGATTTTGGCTGCTGTGTATTTCCTTTGGATCACGCCAGAAGGATGGCGACCATTAGATTGAATAAGACAAAAACGCGCACTTACCTCAGAGACACTTTAGGCCTGAGAGGGAATCTCTCCAATGTTAAGGGAAATCCCCTTATAACAACTGTCACTACAATGGTTGTCCCCATTTTTTCCCCATTTTCCCCATTTTCCCCATATTTCAGTACAACTGTAATATTTGGGATTCCTTATCACCTGCTCTGGTCATATTGTGAACATAGAGTGGGCTCCCCAGTTAGGACACAGAAATAAAAACGCTACCACACTCTACGATAAACTATACTAAAAAAAAAAAAGTTTGGGCTTTGGATATTCCTATTTACAAAATGCATTCTGATACTGGATTCTACTCTCTTCACAAAATATTTAAAGTAGTATTGATCACTCATCTTTATTTGCAGCAATCTTTTCCGGGCCATTAAGGAAACTTGTGGCGTGTAGACTTTTTAAAATGTTTCCCCCAGAGACTAAAGTTGGCCATACACTTTACAACTCTCGCAGATCGTACTTGCGATCATCGCAAGCCTGCCCCCCTGAGGGGCGGGCTTACGATGACTGCAATGAGTGGCGGGCTTATGATGACTGCAAACGGGCGCACACCGGCCCGTTCGGCAGTTGTCGAACCAGCAGGCCACTAACTCGCCGAGAATTGTACGATTCCCGGCGGGTTTTCTAGCACGCTGGTTCGACGGAAGACGTGCGACCGTACAGTAGAAACGGTCGCACGCCTTCCATACACTGCACGATTCTCGTACGATCACGGGATTTCCCGCGATTCTCGTACGAGAATCGTGCAGTGTATGGGCACCTTTACAGTTCAATGCTGTATAATCCACTAGTTCTGTTGTCAAAGTGCCGCATCCCTGAACTAAGGGGTGTTCCTTGCATAATTTCCGCCTGAGGCGAAGGGGGTGCTGGTGGTCATGTCTGGGGAGGGGTTGGGTTTGTTAATGGAGTCCTGGAGGTGCATGCTAATAGTGCTCTGGCCAGCATCCTGGTGGTGCATCACCCAGCTCTGGCCCACATCCCACCCAGCTCACTGACGTCACTGGTTGCCAGGAGCTGGGAAGGATACCAATCAGAGCGTCTCACTAAGCTCCTGGCAACCACTGATGTCACTGATTGCCAAGAGCTGGGAGGGACGCCAGCCAGAGCATCCCAGGTTGCTAAGAGCTGCGAGGGGAGATGTGTATGGCGCTTACACATCTCCCTGCCAGCTCTTAGCCTCAGCCTCAGGCTGCCACCTTATTGGGAAGGCCCTGCCTGTTTTTCCCATAGGGTAGGGCACGCTGTTTACTCAACAGCATTGTCACATATCTTTCCACTTCAGGACTACATTTCCCATTATCTCTTAGGGTCATGTCAACAACACGCATACTGTACGTGCCTAGCATATGCTGCATGGACATCGCTGTCTTGGGAGCCGCTGTCAGTCAAATCCCAAGGAGGTCGAGCAGGGGAGTGGCTTGCAGTCCAGGGCTTCACGGCTCCCTCGTAAGGATGGCTACAACAAGGATTCATAAGACCCAGCAAGGCAACACAGACACCGTAAAACTCAACGTAGACACCGTAAAAGGCGAAACACTGTTGAGTCAATTTTACGCTGTATGCCTATATTCCTGTATTTGCTTCGATGTGCATGAGCACTTAAAAGAAAGGGTAACAAAGGCGTGAAAGCACCCAATAAACAAAGATGTCTGCTGTCATTTACGGTTTTTGACATCATACACTTTATTTAAAATGGCTCTATAAAACTCATTTTATATTTCTTTTGTGACAATAACACCTAATGAAGGTTCTCCTTTTCCAGCTGCCCAGTGAACAGATGAAGACTTTCATCATACAACAGCATGCTCATTCTAATGACACCCTCTTGCCTTCATTAGTGTGCACAGTGGTTGCCCCCAGGTCATTCATAAAGAGGGACGATCAGAATGAATCTGCATAAGGAATGTGATCTTTATGGACCTTGCAAAAGCTGGCTTTTGTTATATTTTTATATTATATTACACGATAATGAGTAAATCTGTAGACGAGGTGATCTTCCAGTCTGCAAAAACAAGTGCTTTTCATTTCAGATATGATATTTCATGGTAGAGATCTATCATTTCCCAGCAGGTACATCTGCTATAAATTATTTTTAGAGTTATTTTGCCTCTAACAGTGATCGGTCAGAAAAACAACACACAGAAATATATGATTACACAATGTATTATGGATAGGTTAAGTGTGGTCACTACGCTGTGCTGGTTGGACATAATTGACCAGAACTGAAACTGGACCTTATACCTCTGCACTTTCTTCTTTTTTTTTCAAACAGATCTTTATTACTATTTTATGAATAAAATGTTAACAAAATTAAAGCTAAATTTCAGTCAGCCACCTAAATGAAATACATATACTACTGTGATTTTGTATTTCTGTCTACTCATGAGATCTACACAACCCCATCACACAGAAGACCAAGCCAAATGTCACTACTTTCTCTATTACAGTGGTGTTATCCCACCATGAAAGAACATCAGCAGACACATAAAATCATCTCTCTGCTCACTCTGCTCTCTTCTATCAACATGTTCCTTGTCAACACATTTGCATGTAGTGCTGCCCCTCTATCTCCGAATCTGAATGCTGCTATACAGAGGAGTGCAAGACACATATTAAGACAGATATTAAGTCAAATTCAGGTACTTACACTTGCTGCATTTAGAAAAATACATGTAATAATGCATTCATGAATATAGAGCTGCATTAGTTTGTGTCTTTTATATCTGCCTGGAGCTCAGCTTTAGGTTGAAAAAGGCAGATATATGATAAAACATAAGATCTAAAACGTAATGGAACTGCAAATAAAGATCAAGAAACAGTATATACTCTGGATACTTGTCTTTCATTTTTAAGATAAACCACCCAATGGAAAGTGTAAAGATACCTGCAAATATGAGATGACTGTTATCCAATCTAACAGATTACAGTCAGATGGGGATACAATTGGTTGCAACCTCTGCTGATACACCCCTGGTCAACTAAAATGGCAAATGCTATTGCTTCTGTAGAATGAGGTTAACACCTGTCTGTTCAGTGCATACAAGAGAACCCCAGAGGGCCTGTCAGGGACGTAGCAGAGGGAGAAAGAACAAGCTTGAGAGAAAAACCCAGCAAGTAGGGAGACCTCTCGCCTGGCCTCTGAGAGAACATAATGCTGATCCTATAACACCTACACAGCCTCAGTGGTGAGAGTGCTCTTGGCCACCTGTATTTGTGTTAACCTCGCTTGCTGGCAGAGTTGGAACTTTACTGCCATTAGGAGACTATGGCTAGGATGCTTTGGGGAGTTCTCTTTACATTACAAATACTCTCAGTGAGTGAAAGCTATGAGAGTTTAAGGATCCCACCACTGGCAGACTACTCTTTTGTTCCTCCACTGGCCAGTAGTTTAGTTTGGGCCTATGAACATTAGCTAGACCTCAATACAATTGGAGTCAGTATAGTCATTATTATTTGTTTTACTTTTATGTAGGGATTATATAGCATGGTATTTATGATTACATCCACAACTTATTGATCAAATGAACGTAAAGTGAGCTATAGATATAATACTTTTTAGCAGGGGTTCTCTGAGCCCTATGTGTATTTTGCTATCTTTTATCATAGATTTATCTTCAGAAGAAGTTCAGGCAACAGTTTTTTAATACCTCAGGCTTAAGTTTTGATGACCCCACTATAGCCTCCTTTACATGTTCTTAGCTCACAAGAGGGGAATCTGGCATGGAGAACTTTTGCTGCAGCTCTTGCTCTAAGGTTTGATGTCTTATGTGTTGAGAGATGGCCATTTGTTTTAGCGAGTAGGTGTACCTAATAATGTGGCTGCTGAGTGTACAGAGTATACTGTATATATATATATATAGAGGGCTCAAAATTTCCGCTCGCATTTGGCGAGTGGAAATTCAGTCAGGCATGCAAACACGGATCGCGTACCTGACTATGAGAGCAGCCGCTCCTTGCTGTCCTGTCCTGGCTCCGTTACTTTCGATCGATCACCGGAGCTCTGACAGTTCCGAGCCCCGTTCGAAAGGATGGATTAGTAAGGTCTGCAGACCTTACTGAAGAGAACGGGGCTCGGAACTGCAGAGCTCCGGCCGAAAAGGAACGGAGCC
>NW_017306357.1:2433538-2448299 GCF_000935625.1 Nanorana parkeri | reverse complement strand
TATTATTTTATATGTGGGGGGCAGAGAACGGTGGGGTATTATTTTATATGGGGGGAGGCAGAGAACAGGGGGGAGAGAGTTTATTATTTTATATGTGGGGGGCAGAGAACGGTGGGGTATTATTTTATATGTGGGGGGCAGAGAACAGGGGGGAGGGTATTTATTTTATATGTGGGGATGTGGAGGGCCGCAATGTTTACATTGCTTTATCTTAATATTGTTTGTTAATATTTAATTTTTGTAACTTTATTCTGCCTTTAACATTTAAAAGTGTAATTTCATAAGATAATTTAAGAGGGTGGGTTTAGGGGCGGAGTTAAGGCCGAGGCAGGGTTGGGGTTAGGTGGGGCAACTGGTGGCGAGTAACTCTTAAGCCCTGGCTAGTAGCTCAGGACTTGAAATTTTGAGCCCTGCTGTATGTGTTGGTGTTACTTTTACAGGAATCTTCCCTTTCATTCAGTTCAGCAATCAGCTGTTCCCTGTCTGTCCCTGAATGACCTGCCCTAAAAGGCTAAATCAAATTCGTTTTTTGAGAAAACTTTATTGCGGAAAATATTTGTAAAATAAAACGTGCTGCATGTGAATCATCAGAAAGTGAGGAGATGACGGGACCCTCTTGACAAAATGAAGCCATGCCCAGGCACTTGTTTCCACCCTGGAAACAGATGCTTTCTGTGTTATGTGCACTACTCCATAAGATCAAAGATTTTTATGATTTTTATTTTGCTGATTGAGATTTTGCTAATAGCAACCAGTTAGATACCATTTTTATTGCAAGACTTTTTTGGATAGAGTAGGGAAAATCTATTTTTTGCTGTCTGTGTTCTTCTCAGGAGATATCCCTTCACTTCCTGATCAGGAGATGCCACAGAAATAATGAGAAATTGAAAGGAAATCTCAAAATGAATTTCTATCTTAGGCAGTTGTCACCTGGTAATTTGTCCCCATTGGAGGATTTACCCTCACCTCCTGCTTTGGTCAAAACTCGATAATTTTGGTGTTCCCCTCAAGTAAAAAAATCATGACAGATGTCTAGTCCTTTTCCACCAAAACCTAAAAATAAATAAAAAGTTCTGCTTTTACTTAAGTTTTAGTTACTAAAGTTAGTTACTTTACTAACTTAAGTTAAGTTACTTAAGTTTTACTTTTACCCATTCACACCAGCCCCTGCGCTACATCGTACAGCAGCTGGTGTGCAGTGCCCGGCAACATGCTGATGACCCGATCCCGGCATATCGCACTGTTTACTGTTTTTTCTTAGAACTTTATTGAAAATGTCACAAGTGACACTTCATTAAGTTCTCTGGGCACAGTATAGTAAAAATTACTGCATGCAGTTCTCTTTTTCAGAGTGCACACCACTGCAACGCATCCATGGCAAAGCAAACTGACTTGTCTTGCATTGGGGCTGCGCTGGGAAAAAATGGCCAGCACAGTCCCAACGCATCTTGTGTGAATTTACCATAAAATGAAACTGAAGGCAAAACTTTTTTTCAGTGGTGGATAGAATGACAAAGGAATTAGAACACCTCTAAGATTTTTATTGCTACCTGTGTCCCCGTTAGGGAGATTCACCCTCTCAATTTTTCCTGGTAGCCATTAGCAGTGAAAGTGAAAGAAAGACCCAAATTTGGGTTGTCACTGAAACAACATCAGAATTGATGGAAAATCTTCCAGTGAGGACACTAGTTCTGGTTACCCAGCTGAACGCCAGGGATCACTTTGGAGGGATATCCTCTCACTTTCTCTTGTGGCTATCAGACACATGGGACACAATTTGGCAAAAAAAAATTAGAGAGGGGTTATAACCCTCCCTTGCTCTATCCAAACCAAAAATGTTTTGGCTTTAGCTCCACTTTAAAATTGCCTTCCATGATGCTTTGTATCCATTGCACATTTTAAATGAAGCTGACTAAAAGGGACTGCTGCTAGGTGTAACATGTATGTGGGGATGCCAGAGCCACAAATTACTTAAAAATTTTCAAACTGCATATCAGCAAGCACTTTTACCAATGTCACTGAGGATAAAATTCCCAGTGGTGTGCACTATAATGACCAATGGCTCCAAAAGCAGCTACATTTCCTAGCAATGTCTCCTGATCCACACTTCGAAACATAAGCCCCACCATCACACTAGCAGTAATCAAGTTATACATGATTGCTAGAGAGTGGTCGAGAGAATACTTACTTTTACAGAATTGCTCGCTTCTTAGTTGAACCAGCAAGGTGTCCCTCCATTGCTGCTCCCTCAACTTTGAGGGTTGAGGGTGATTCCACAGCATTTCGGTCAGGGGTGTAAAAACAAGGAAGAAGCAGGTGAGTGTTACCTTTTGCAATCTCGTTGTTGGCAAATTACATTACTAATGTCCCTTTTATTTTAAGCTTTACCTTAGTTCCACTTTAAGATTGCTAAAAATAAAGTTCAGTGAGGGTGTACATCAAAGTATTTGCTTCTAGTGTAGTGTTGCAAATGAAATCAAGGATTACACTTTTATTTCCAAATTATTTTATTGTCTATAAAAAATAATAAATAAAACCAGTCATGAATGTTCCCATATTATTATCACTGACTTCTCCTAATAATCAGCCTCTGGATATTGGCAAACAATACAACAATCGTTCAGGTATATATTTTTTAACTTGCTAATTGTCAGCAGCAATGAACAAGGCTCACTGCTTATATCAGTAGTGTATTTAGGGCTTACATCAATTTTCAATTACTTTTTTTTAATTTTAATTTTGAAAGTGTATTATTGTGTTTTAATTCTTTCTAAAATCATTCTTATTAGAGATTTCCACCACCTTTTAGCTTTCAGTTGCTGTTACTCCTCTTTGTAACGTAGAAGAGGCGAGCATCTGTCGGTGCCCACACACATTACAGTCTAGTTATTGTTTTGATGCTCTGATATAATAAGTTTCTGGATTTTTTGGGGGCAAAATAAGTAAAACAGGCTGGTGAAAAAAAAAATTCTAATCATTTCAATACGGTTGTATTATATTAATATTATATCATTATTAATATTATTATTATTATTATTGCCAAAATGTGATATACAGGTATTGCAGCTTACCAGTCCTTAGATCTGGTGGCTGCATAGGTTTTTCTATTTATAGGCTACATACATTTTCTGGAAGTACAAATCTCAATGCTGCCAGAAATCCAGTGTCCTCGTAACTTCCTGTGCACTGGATTGAAATCTAAAACAATATTTTTAGCCGTCCCAGTTAGCTTCTATGAACAACAAAATACCTTCATTCTTTGCATGGAGATGGTAATGGTGAGATGTTTGTAGTCCAAATCACAAGAGCAAACAAGGGTGGCAACGCTGAATGAGTGTTATCACTCTAGGACAGGATGTGTGTTACTTGCAGGATCCCATGATGAAGTTTAGAGAAAAAAGCCTAAGGCTGGGCACACGCCTTACAACCATCGCAAGACTTTTGTCTTGCGATGGTTGTAAGGTAATTAAAAAAACGTACGATCTGCCTATCTTGGACAGGCAGATCGTACTTGCGATGATTGCAAGCCGCGCCCCCCTGAGGGGCGGGCTTCCGATGACCGCAATGCCGAACGGGCAGTGTGCGCTTGTGCACACCGGCCCGTCCGGCTTTTATCGTACGAACATGCTACACACCCGCCGAACATCGTACGATGCTCGGCGGGTTTTCGAACATGTTCCTAAGATAAAAGTCGTGCGATCTTACAGTAGTAGAGGTCGCACAGCTTCCACACACCTTACGATAATCGTACGATCGCGGGATTACCCGCGATTATTGTACGATTATCGGAAGGTGTGTGGGCACCTTTAAAGAAGAAAAGTAATGCAGTCACCACACCTAAGGACTGGTAACCACCACACCTTGGGACTGGTAAGCACAATATCTAAAGATTGGTAAGCACCCCATCTTGGGACCAATAACCTGCAATAGCTTAAATTTTTGTTCTTGGATTTAAGTAATCTTTATTTAACATTGTTTAATTCAAAATTCAAACCTTATGTCAATCGAATGGTAGTCAGCCTATATTTTGCACATCGTTGATATATTTTTAAAAATAATTAAAATGTGACTTAAAAAAGACAGAGATGTGTGTGTGGCAAAATAGGAAATCCCAGATTTAAGTGAACAGATTAAAAAAAATAGCTGCCATCAGCCTAGTTAGTTTCAACCAGAAACTTTGTTTACTTGGCCCTTACTGGAGTCCAACACATAGGCCACAATACAATCTCTTGGGTCTGATCACCTAACGTGCTTCCTCAGTAGGACTAATTTCATACAGTGAAGTAAAGAAGTTCAGTGAGCTCTTTATATAACAAATACACACCGGGGTCACAGCTATACATTAGGAATTTTGTAGGCACCAAGGGAATAACAGCTAGTTAGCTAAACTGCACACAAATATATCACACCTGCAGAACCTTATTGGTTACTTTATTTTATAAATAATTCCATATGTCATCATGACTTTACAGTTGATGGAGCTCTGCTCTCTGAAATATTAAATTGGCCTCTTTGGCGGCAACCAGATGTATTATTTGAGTGTTGATTACCAATAGCCACTGAGCGTAATATTACAAGTCCTGGCACACATCTTGCAGATACAGATGTAATAGTGAGGTCATTCCATAAAAATTGGCTGTTAGGCGAGTTGTGAGTTCGAGAAGTGTCCATTGAGAAGCGGTTGTGTTTTTTTTGCTGTTGTTGTTAACTTCATAAGGTAAAGCATCGGCCTCTTTCCACTTCCCCGTCCACAGCAGTAGCATGAGGGCACTGATGTGGGATCGGCTGAGCTTTATTATATAGCACAACCTGCTTTATACATTAGTCTCCAGCTCACTGATCTCTATTGTACAGTGATCTTTGTCTGTGCATTGCTTAGTTGACTCGGGAGGTTCTGGCTCGGGGTCCACCTGGACTTGATGGAACTCTGGTGCTGTGTGGGAGAGGTGGGGGGCACTCCGGCTCTTAACACAACCATTCCGCTGGTACGCCATGATCTGGTGGATACTTATTGGCTTTGTTTCACAAATCAGAGGAACCTGAACAACACATAAAGAGAATCTGAAAATGAAGGCAATCATTCTGTGATTCTTACATGTAACCTATGTTAAAGCATACACTAAATAAAAGAGTTCTTTTTTTTATGAATCCAGAAAGCCAACAAACTAAAAGCTGATCTCCAGCTATAAAATTCACAAAAATTGTTTAATATTTTTGGACTGTGTATGTGTGAATGTCTGTGAGTGTGTAAAATTGTGTCTGTGGTTGTGTGTGTGTCAGTTTCAGTGTTTTTGAGGGCCAGTTCACATTAGTACAGTGTGATTAACGCACTGTACCACGCAATCCCAGCTACCGTGTGTCCTGGTGTGGGAGGTGCGTTGCATTGCCATGAATCTGAATGGCACCCAAACGCACCTCCTGCCCACAGTTCAATTGCCCGCACCAGAATATGCAGCACTGCAATACCGTGCGTTCCAATGCGGTGCGACTTGGGTCACTAGTGACTAAGGAAAAATGTGGGTCTTGAGGTTACACAAGTTGAGAACCACTGCTCACCGCAATTTTCCTTTCCCGACAGCTCCATGGCAGCACACAATGGGGGCGGAGCCTACACCCATTATGTGCTGACATGGAGCTGTCGGGAAAACAGGAAAATTGTATTACCATACTTACCGCAATTTTCACTTCCCGACAATGGGGGCGGAGCCTACACCCATTATGTGCTGCCATGCAGCTGTCGGGAAATATGTTTTTATTTGGAACACTAAAGAGTTAAAGTAAGTCCTAAACACCAGACAGCCGAAATATCTTTTCCTGCATGGAAGAGGTTAATAGAAATATATCTTGATTTCCTGTCAAAGACGCCAAAAGTCAAAGAATTTCCAGATTTCTGTTCTAACTCACAACAGGTTTAAAGATCAGTAAAAATAGTCCCAGACGTGAGGAAATAAAAGCAAAGCCACAGATGGAGGGGAGAGAGTGAAAGACATAAACACAAGGAGAGGGAATTTTATACAAGGATATAAATTATGAGCAATGGGAATAGGAAGAGGGGGTGTGAAAGAGCACACAGAGGAATGCGATGGACAGAAAAGGAAAACTATAAAAAAAAATGGGATCCCTTCCGGTAACCACCTATGCAATCATTTCCCCAAATCCGAAACAATGTCTACTTGTATTAGTTTCAATTCACAAATAACACTTCTTGACATAATAAAGCTTGCAACAGTTACATTTCCTTTGAATGTGGAAAAGAAAACGATCCCACTACAATGCAATGTTTGGTGAACTGAACGGCTTTGATTTGAAAATGACCCTGTGTTAAAATGGCGACCAAAAGTAAATGAACGTGGCTTTGTGAACTGAGGCTGCCAAATGAAATCGAAACTCATTTTACTGCAGCAAAAGCACAGGGTGAAAAAAAAATTAGACTGGGGCATTAATTGTGAAGTTTGGGGTATGGGTATACAGAGAGAGTCTGGAAGCAAACTGCTACTGCTGTGCTCTCTCTTTGGAAGTGCTTCATGACACTAGTGCTAAGGGTTCTCATTGTATTAAATATTTATTTGTGAAATTATTACCTACAAAGGAAAAATGAAAATATATCAAACCATCAGTTCACGACACATCCATGATAGTTTCCGTACCGTAGGGAAGCAAGTCAGAGAATCACTGATGGGAGGAACTTGACAGTAATTAAAGCTGAACTCCAGGCAAACAGCTAAATATACAATTACAATGCTTCTATGTGAGCAGTTTTACCTCCCACAGGATTTGTAATTCTGTTAAGTAAGTCCCATAGTTCAGACACCCCTGCACTAAAACCACAGGCTGGTGTCCTGAACCTATCTGCGGACCAAACTGCTTCTGAACAATACAGCCTGGTTGACTACCCACCCCAGCTTGTGACTGGACAATAAAAGAACAACAAACTACTGTTGTAATGTGTTCATATATGCTATAGGCACATTCATAGACAGCACGGTGTAAAGCAATAGAGCCTGATTGACTCAGAGTGCTGACCCTTCCTCCCAGCATGAGTGCAGCTTTGCAGGGGATTGTAAGAGGCAAATATCAACATAGGCAAAGAAACATACGCTGTTTCTTTGGTAAAACACATTTCATGATTTTCCAGCATACAGTATAACTGGGTTAAATATTTTTTACATATCTGCCTGGAGTTTATCTTTAACTATAGAGGTAATTTAGTCCTTTATACTTTACATCAGATAAAACGAAATTCTGGTTTCTATTAAAATTTAAATAGACACGGTCAACTGTGGAATCTGCAGCAGCCTACGAAACCATCTTCGGTCTATTCTAAGAGGCAAAGCTTGGACGCTTCTAGGTTGTGTTGGAGCATGACCCTCAGTGCCACAAATTCCTACTGGTCCATTGCTGTGATGCGCATTCTCAATGGCCAACAGGAATGTGCAAGAGGTAGGAAGATGTACCTGTAATCACAGTCCGGCATATAGCTGTGGCTGGAAGGTTTCAGAAGCTGCTGCAGGTTTGTGCAGGCTTTTGCCCCCCTTCCTACCAGTGACAGGGTCTCTTTAAATGAGAACATCTAGCTATACCTTACCATAAAGAAATGGGTGCAATGTTTACCTTTACCTCCTCACTCTGCTTTGCAAAGTCTTTCCTGCAGATATGCGCCATGATCCCCGCTGCTAAGGCATCTCCAAGCACATTTATCATGGTCCGGAATCTGTCTCTAAAGATAGATGAAGATACAATACTGGAGGTTATTTTCCAAATCCCGTTCTACTAGATTTATCTCTAGTCTGATCTTTTGGCAGCGTTCAGTCTCCCTCGCTTCAGCCTCCCACTCTTTTATACTGGCAGGAATTTACAGATGAAAATCAAAGTCTGAAAACGATACATGTCTTGGTTTGAAAGCTAATATTAAAAATAGACCCAAACCATATCCTACAAACACAGATGATTACTGTACCAAGATATAACTGTAGACAGATAGCCTAATGCTATATTAATAGCTATAGGACCTAATTGCAAAACAATACCGGTGCCTTCAAATCCAAAAGAGCCCAGCAGTAAAAATACAGCAAACACGATGGAGGCAGCTCCCACAGATTAGATGGACCACCAGTCTATGAGAAAAGGAACAACAGAGAGCGCCTCCATAGTGTAAAAATGTTATTTATTAGTAAAAACACGCAGCTCTAAGGCTGTACTTACAACAGTTCGGTAGAATAAAAACCAGTAGAATAAGGTGAGAGGACGGAACCCCTGGCAGGGAGAATCTGGAGCGATGTAAAACACCAGTAACCGGTTTACGCGTTTGGTTTTGATGAAGGGGGCGTGCCCCAGAAACACGTAAACCGTTTACCAACACAGGGATCGAGGTTACTGGTGTTTTACATCGCTCCAGATTCTCCCTGCCAGGGGTTCCGTCCTCTCACCTTATTCTACTGGTTTTTATTCTACCGAACTGTTGTAAGTACAGCCTTAGAGCTGCGTGTTTTTACTATTAAATAACATTTTTACACTATCGAGGCGCTCTCTTTTGTTCCTCAGCTATAGGACCTGTGCACAGTAACTTTTGTTCATTTTAAAACTGTTTTTTTCTCCATGCAAGTCAATATGAATGCCAAAGCAGCTTGAAGCAGCTTAAAAGGAGGTCAACTGCAAGTCAAATGCACCTGTGAAGGAATTCAGAAGCATCTCAAACTGACCTGAAAAGCAAGCTACTGTAAACGCACACTGCATTTTTCCATCTATACAAGACCCTATGTAGCTGTGCAAGAAAAAGCAGATGACGTTTGCATAGACTTGTATTAAATAAAGACCCATTCACACATCTGTGCATCCATGTTTACACTGCATGCATATTCATATCTGCCTATGTGCATTAAAACACATTTTGAACGGGTACTTCTTTACTCATGTGCTGTGCAAGTTGCAAGAGAAAACTAGAACATTTTTCAAATGTACTAAAAGTGCGCAAAAATGTTGTGTGTTTACCATTCATTCACGTGGGTCTGGGAATTGCTTTATTGCACCCCAACACTGCAAAAAAATCACATGCTAAGCTGTAGCAGTGCATACAGGGCCGGATTTCCCACAAGGCTCCACAAGGGGCAGCAAGGAATAGAGGGGCAGCAGGGGTGTGGAATTCCTATCTCCCGATGCCCAGAACATGCAGTTCCGGGCGCCGGGCGGGTAATTGTTTTGGGCAAGCAGAGCTAAATGTACAGCGGGGAAGCCGCCGCTTGTTTTGTACAAGTGATCTCGGTGATGTCGACGAGATCACTTGTATGCTGCCTGCAGGCCTGCCATTCTCCATACGGGTTGGCGGGTAGGGGGGTGCATTGAGGAATCTGGCCTTGGGGCAGCAGAGAGAGTAAATCCGGCCTTGGGTGCATATCTTGAAGAAACCTAGTGACAATTGAGATTTCTGCTTGAAATGCAACATCATGAGATAATAAATTGCTACCACGTCTATGATCCTCCATGAGAATACAATTCAAACTTTCGCCTCCTCTTTTTCCATCCCCCCTCATCACAACCATTTTTCAAGCACTCAATACTATTACCCCTACTTTCATATGTCAACACCTAAGCCCTTCATGCACACTTTCTTGTTAATACTCCATCCATGTCTCTTTGAGAAGATAATCCTAATCACGGTGGTATCCCAGCCACCTAAATTTGTATTGAGTTTTTCAATCCCCCCTTTTCAATGCAGGAGTCCACACTGGAGTAAGCTTCAGTGTCCAACAGTGTCAGAGCATAGATGATGTCACTACTGATGTAATTTGACAGTATTTGGACTTGGTGACTGGCCTGAGCATGCTTCTCAGGCCAGTCACCTAAAACCATTGAACAAGAAAATGCATTTCAAGCAGAAATCCCATCCATCAATATGTGGTTAGTTCACATCTATGAGCTGCAGCTTAGCACATTTTTACATTTTGAAAACATTGTTCTTGATAGGAATGGAGAACATTCCTTGTCATGTCAATGCAGAGATTTGGAGGAAGCACTAATGGCAGATGCTAGCAGAGCTGCTTATTACATGTGGACCACCTGCATCTACTAGGACACATCTCCTAACCTGTTAAATTATTTGCCCCTTCCCCTCCGCCAGATTGGTCATACTAAAGTCTTATAGACATAGGATTATTGTGCAATCAGGTAAAAAAAACCTGCCATAGAGGAAAAGTGCAATGAAGGAAAAGATGTTTATTCAAAAATACCAATACAGTGGTGAGAACGCCAACTAGGTCAGACGGCTATCATTTAATCTAAAAATTATTAAAAACTGCTAACTGGATGAAGATTAATCAGCGGAAATCAAACATCTCAGTGATTTTGGTGCAGTTACTTCTACTATGTGCTAATATATACACAAATTCTTTCCTCTTAAATGAATATTTACATTTCCCCACATGGTAACATTTGGCCTAGACAGAGTCACTTATAACTGAACACAGCAGACATCTGCAATAAACTAAGAAATGTCTGCTCTTCAGCTGTGATTTAATCAATTCCAGCAATAAACCCAGCTCAGCAAATACTTCTTAAAGCAAATTTACTTTATCTCCCAAGAGAAAGAAGATCATAGTGTTGTCAAGCACATTGACACATTGCAGAAGTTGTTTCTACTTTCTAAAGTAAACTCGTCAGGTCCTAAACTAAAGCTGGCCATATACTGCTCGATTTTTGCCCGATACCCGCTGTATCGGACAAATTTGAGCTGTCGTTGTCCATGTTAGCACCACATAGATCAACAGAATTACATTTTTCACTTGACCTTTGTGGAAGGATCCAGGTGGAAAGTTGTTGGCTAAACACTGACTTCAGCCAATTAGATAGCTGGCAGAGAAGGTTATTTCAGTTGCATATTGCTGACCCCATGGCCATTGACAACTGCCAACGCTTTTGCTAAGCATTGCCCCATTCTTTTCCTTTTAACAGTGCCATAAGAGAGACTCTACTCACTATTGGCATTGACCTGCTGAACCACAAGGAAAGAGTCACAGCTGTATTGGCAGACATCAGGGCATGGACAGGGGATCAGAAGGCTCCCAAGGTGGGAATAGCCCCACCGCAAGAGTTAATTTTTATTCTACCCGGAGTTCTTCTTTAAAGAAAGCCTTTCTCCAACCACAAAAAACAACTCCCATCACAGCCCACTATGTATCAGGCACCATTCAGTGCCTAAAAGCAAACCTGTCAGTGGTGAAAATGTTCCAACAGTGATATCCTATTAAAGAAGGTGCTTTATATTTGCCTCTGACACTTTCAGGTGTGTTGGATTGTGTGCTTGCTGCTTGCCCCTGTGGTTCTTCCCACTGACCCTTTGGTCACTGTAGTGACAGGGGTTTGTGGATAGAACCACAGCAGACGGCAGAGGTCACACTATGTGACAAACCCAGAAGTGTTTGATAGTAGTGGCGCCTCGAGCTGTTCAATAAAGTGATGGTTAAAATCGGAGAGGTACATATAAAGCACCTTCTTCCATAGTGCATTGCTGAATATTTTTCACTACTGAAAGGGTCAATTTGTCTGATTAGCAATGCCAATGCCCACTGTCTTATTCCCCACTGCTGCTGGGTTAAATTCTGGTAATACAGGAGAGCTTGTGACATTTTCCCTGCCCTCCTACAATGCAGTTCTTGGTGTCGGAGTGGCAAGACTAAGCTGCTGTCACATGGGGAAATGGAGTGTAGTAGTATGCAAGAATTGAAGGAACGGATACTTGGAGCGGATACTTGGGGTTGTCAGTGGGGAACAGGGCAATAGGCACCAAGTGTTGTGTAAGCTTTTAAAATGGCTGTAATTCCTGCAATCTTTAGGTGCTAGTTCTCTAGTTCTGGTTTAAAATCTTTCCAAAAATGTGTTTCCATGCTCTTAAGATCCCAAAATTCAAAATGCTCACTTCTGAATGCCATAGCTTCGGCCGTCGACCCGAAGCCACTCGAAGCAAGCCGATGTACGGCTGATTTCAGCCAATGTACGGCTGAAATCAGCCGTACCAGCCTGAAGTGAATAGCCGAACAGTGTTCGGCTCACTTCACTTCAGATCGGTCATTCACTCGGCTGCCCTCGGCAGCTTCGTGAATAGACCCCTTAGTGTGTATGATGTTAGCTTGTATGCTTATACATTATAATGTGTATTAAAAAATGTATGCAAATTGGAGAGCAAATACTTCTCCTATGGAAGCACAGTGACTTAGTGGTTAGCACTTTTGCCATGCAGCCCTGGGGGTCCTCGGTTCAAATACACTATGCTATCTGCAAGGAATTTGCATGTTCTCCCTGTGCTATTGTAGGTTTCCTCCCACACTCCATAGACATACTGGTAGGTTAATTGGCGCCTGTCTGAGTAAGCTCTAGTATGCATGTGAGATAGGAACCTTAGACTGTAAGCTTCCTGAGGGCAGGGACTGATGTGAATGTACAATATGTAAAGTGCTGTGTAAATTGTTGGCACTATAAACACCAATAACGAATAAATAATAGCCATGGAATGGTGTTGGCTGTGAAAACAAGACATAGTCTGGGTAAAGGAGATTTTACCAGGAAAAATTATGAATTTACATTATACTCACAGTGCCCAGTCAACTGCAATGATCAGAGTGATGTCATCAGTGGGCAGGCCAACTGAGGTAAGCACAATGACCATGGTCACCAGTCCAGCTTGGGGTATACCTGCTGCTCCTATACTAGCTGCTGTAGCTGTGATACTAGGAGTCAGAGATACAAATGAATAATGTATTATGATACGTTTTTTAAATCATCAGGACAATCCAACACTATACATATCTAATTAGATAATGGTATAAGTACTTTTACACAAGCAGTTTGGGCTGCTCAATAATTCTCATCAAAAACTGCAGAGGGTCAGATCCACAACAGAATTCACAATCCAAGTTTTATGTTCAGCACTCACTCTCAATTTCATTTCACGCATAGTTCATTATAGTACAACATTGAAGGAGTTCAGTTAGTTTTTGTAGTGCCAACTTAAAGAGCTGGGGGTGAAGTTCACACTTTGGCATCCTTGTCTTTGGTGCCAGAGGAACTTGACCTGGTACTGCTGCTAGGGGTCTCTGCAATTCACATTGGTGTACCCTCCAGTGGCGTAACAACCGGGGGTGCAGCAGGGGCGCTGGCCCCGGGCGAAAAGTGAAGGGGGGGCGCCGGCCGAAAATGACATTTTCCTGCCGTTTTGCCGGCGCGGCCGTGATTCCTTTCATCCCCGCTGGGACACATAGCAGTGCCCAGCGGGGATGAAAGGAATCAGAGAGAAAATGACAGCCGGCCGAGCGCTGCGGGACGAGCGCTGTGAGCGGCCGGTGTCTTTCCTCCCACACCGCTCGGCCGCCTATCACAGTGCAGCAGAGCGGAGTGTTTGTACATAATTGAGGACCTGGTATGTAAACTATATCCTCAATTATGAATGAACGGGAGTGATCTATATCCCCTCCTGTTCATTCATAATTGTAGTTATAGTAAACATACCATGTTATCAATGAACAGGAACACTCATAAAGGATTCCTGTTCATTGATAATGGGGGACACAGAAAAAGAGATTGAGGACTCTGTGTCCTCAATCTCTTTTTCTATTTTTAAAGGGAAATATCAGGGGTCTGTTTAGACCCCCAATATTTCCCCGAAGCCCCTAAAAGTAAAGTAAAAAATAAAAATATTTAATAAAAAATTAATTAATAAATAAAAATTGATTTAAAAAAATGAAAAAGTTTCAAAAAAAATAAAATATTAAAATTTGAAAAATTTAAATAAAAACATGTGTGTGTGGGGGGGAGGTGCAGGGTACAGTTCCAGTGGTTGTTTATATAATGGGGGGGGGGGGCGAAAAAAAATTCTGCCCCGGGCGCCCAGAACTCTGGTTACGCCACTGGTACCCTCTGCTCTCTTTTGAACACAAAACAGAAACTGCTGTACAAGATCATACACTGATTGAGCCCTTACCACTGCAGCTTCCATCTTGACCACGCATTTTCTGATATCACTTCTTCTTGAAAGGTGCAGGGTTACACATACACCAGTCAAAGTTTCAGTATAAATGGTCTTTATCAGGTCCACATACTGGGATAGGGAGGGGATTTTAGTTATGTAATTTTTGCTGTATTGATCCCTCCATGAGGAGATTTTTCTTCACTTTCTGTTGTGGCACCAGAACCAGAATTGAGAGTTATTTTCTGATCAGTTACTACAGGTTGCTATAGGCTCACAGTTTTTACATGGCCAACTTTCTAAACAAACTTGAATGTGCAGATTATTTTTCTAGGGAGACACAACATTTTGGTATTCACACTCTAATCCTTGTTGGATTTAGCCTATAACACAATAGAATTCCCTGTACAAAGAATGAACTCCACAAAATGCAACCGTTTCCCTTCTCAAGTTCTGGCACATAGCGAGCTATTTCTGCACAAATCACCACTGTGCTTTCCAATGTTCTTGAAACCGATTGTTGTGAGCCCAAAGAGAAAATAAAAGAGCCAAAATCAGTATGTAAACCTCCAGGGTTGATACAGTACTCAAACTAATTTGTCTATCATCATTGAATATATGCCGAGTGTATCATGTTGGTAAGATTGCACAGTAGCATTCATGGATTACTTGGCATTCAGAAAGCGTATCAGAACAGCTGAAACTAAGTGGAGTTTAAAGTACACCATCAGTATCATAAGAGAAATGCAGGGACTGTCCTTTTCAGACTTTAGGGGGGGGGGGGGGGGGGAGCGGGGGCCGGGGGAAGGA
>NW_017306357.1:2380530-2433316 GCF_000935625.1 Nanorana parkeri | reverse complement strand
TGGGGGGGGGGGGGGGGGGGGGCAGACTGTGGTCAGTGGAAGTAGAAAATGCCCCAGCATAAGTTAGAGCAAACAATGTTTCAGGTTTAGTGGTCAGTTGGAGGAAAAGTTGGGCCAAGATTGGTGGTCAGTGGGAATAAACAAAAAAAAGGAGGAATAATACTTTATTGTTGGTGTCATTGGAAATTGTGCCCATCAATGGTGTCAGTGGGAGGAATAGTGTCCATTGTTGGTATCAGAGGGAAGAATTATAGTTTGCCTCATTGTTGGTGTCAGTGTGAGGAATAGTGCCCCAAAGGTAAAGGATAAAGGCAAGCAATGGTCCACAACTGGCAGTTTGAGGACCACTTCTCTAAAGGTATTTTAAATATACCAATAAATAACAAGTGGTTACATACTTATTCATTTATGTCTTTTTCTTCCTGCACCTGTATTGTATTGCTGAGCTTTTTCCCTGTTCAGAGCAATTTGGTTATGACATCCAAGAGAGGAAGTGTGGTTATACAAAGAATGGCCTCCAAATCTGTCAGATCAAACTGTTGAATGGAGATGGTTTTGCATAGAATAGTTTATTTTTTGCTGTTTGTGTTCTGTTTTAGATATTTCCTTTTGTTTCTTGCATCAGGGATGTAGATGGAAATAAGAGGAAATATCTCCAAAATGAGGGGAATCACCCTCACAGACAGTCCTCATTTGTAAGATCTAGCCTCAGCTCTTGTTCTGGTGACAACTTTAAAATTTAGATTTTCCATCACGTTCTATCTTGATTACAGTCATCATCAGAACAGGAGTTCTAATCCTTCCTTACGATATCCAAAAGTAAACAAAAAAGTATTGACTTGACATACAAACAATTCTGAGTCAGACTGGAGTTAAGTACCTCTATGTCCCAGGCACATGTACATGGAATTAAGAATTCACAAACAAACCTGCAGGTACCAATAGTATCAGACACTTTGACAGTGTGGTTAGTTTAGTCACTTTATTAAAGTGACAGGTTTGGCACAGACTGAGTTATCAGAGGACTTCTAGGATTGTCCAGCAGTGTTATTGTCCATTGGTGACTCCAGAGTAAAGGATGCTAACTTACCTTATTGTAATGATCTGGCCAAAATCCAGTTCATAGTTGTTGACTTGTGCTATAAAGATAGCAGCCACTGCTTCATACAGGGCTGTCCCATCCATGTTGATGGTGGCACCCACGGGCAGCACAAATCTGGCAATCCGTCTGTCTATGTGATTGTTCTCTAGCAGACACTTGAATGTGATTGGTAGCGTGGCAGAACTGAAAAGCAACAAAAAAGTGACAAATGGGTTTCCAGCTTTTACTTTATACATTAAATTATATAGATTGCATAGACAAAAATGAGGGTAGTTAAAGCCCTGTTACTCTATGCTGTCAACAGAGGAAAGGAGAGCAGAAAAACTATGAACTAGAGATAAGGTAGGTCAAAAATATAGAAGAAATTTTTGAGTTGGAATAAATGCCAGAAAGAGACTTGAATGAAGCTGAAGGTTTTGGCTCTACAAAGGGACAGATATTGGTCAGGGATTATTGGTCAACCAGGGACATTATCACTGATTACACTGAATGAGTGCAACATCTTTTACCAATACATAAACGTTTATATGTAATTTATTAATATGAATCAATAAACCCAGCAAACATTACCTGGAGGATGTGGCTAATGCTATAAGCAGAGCCTGCAGTACCCCTCGGATAAAGACAATGGGGTTCTTCTTGGTGATAAATAAATACATGAGAGGGAGGATGAAGAGACCATGTACCACAAGGCCACACACCACCGTGATGGCATAAAATCCAAGTTTCTTCCCAATAGCTGTAGGGTCATCCATCTCCAGGATCTTGCCTGCAATAAGGAAGACAATGCCAAATGGAAAGTACCTGCAGAATATAAAGGACATGCTGTTAGTTAGTCCCCAGTTTTCCGCACTTACCCTCCTGATTAATTCTTATATGACCAAACACATGTGGATACCCCACTAAATTATTGCATTCATACAACTAATGCTACAGCATACAGAGACATTTTTAACAATTGTGCGCTTCCAACCTTGTGGCAAGAAAGCCAGCTGCATAAAGACATGGTTTGGTAAGATTGGTGTAGAGGAACCCCAGTGGCCTGCACAGAGCCCTGACCTTAACCCTACTGAACATCTTTGAGATGAAACTCAACATTAATTGTGATACATGTCTTCTTCTCCAACATCAATACCTGACCTTACAAATGCTTTTGGCTGAATGGCCACACATTCCAACAGACACACTACAAAATCTTGTGGAAGGCCTTCTTAGAAGAGTGGTGGGCATAGACACAAAGGGTGGCATCGCTATATTATTGCCCATGGTTTTGGAATAGGATGTCCATCAAGCTCATATACAGTAGGTGTGATGGTCAGCTGTCAAAAAACTTTTGGCCACGTAGTGTACCACATGATGCTGTGATGTAAAGCAGTATTATTGTTGCCCAACCTTTACGTTATTATTACAACTTAATTGACTTAGGGTAATACACAGTAGATGAGTAATTGTAAGCCATAGGTCTCTGGGGCAAAATATGCAAGACTCCCTGAACATGTTGTACAAAACTTTTGATGGTCTCTTAGTTGTTAATTTATAACATTCTGAGTTATTGCTATTTTAGCAAGCCTACTAAATAGTTGCTAATACGGTAGAAAGAGAAAGTAGCCTGTCCCAAAAGTTGTTGCCTCTTCATTAACCCCTGTTCACTGTAACTGCATGTGCATTTTAGCCTACAGCACTATTCATCTGACATTGACTGTTTACTAGCTATGGATAGAAAAAAACATTTATTTTTTCATTGCTCTTTATACAACACTATTACTGCATAAGGCATCCGGCCTTCATTCTGCATTGGCTGGCTTTTTTAATAGAATGCCATAAATAATTTGCAGCTTCCTAGCTGCTGTGTTCTCAAGGGGATGCATTTTCCAAAATAGTTGGTGTCTTTCTTGAATATTCAATAAATTGTAAATTGCTACAAAGGTCTATGTCCTGTTGGTCCCCTGTATCTCCTTTGGATAAAGTAATTGCCCCTCTAGTTAGAGTGTTCATGGCCTGGGCCCACATGCCATACCTGGAATGGTCTTGAAATACGATCATCTTTTGCTATAGATTGTCCACTGATACCATACATGCTACAGTTGTACACCCACCACATCCAGCGTGATAACATCAAAGCAAATGACACCTAGTTTGGACAAGTGTCTCTACCTCAAAGCACCCCACAGTTGAATGTCCCTGATATAATATAGACAATTTGATTGTGACAATGCTAACATACTAGCACATTTTTTGATAGTGGGAGAGAGAAACTTACAGACACGGGGAGAACATTTGTGCAGATAGTGTACCAGGTTGGATTTCATCTCAGACCTGCAAGGCAAGAGTGCTGCCCTTCTCATTATAATATATTGTAATTTTATTATGTTTCTATCCTCATAAAGATAAAAAAAAAAACCCCATCATACTCACCAAACAGAAACAGCTACAATCTTCATAACAGATTCATTTAAGCATTGACAGAAGTTGACAAGAGGAACTCCGCTTGTCCCCATGCGGCCCAGCGTTATACCTAAAGGAGACACATAATTTTACACTCTGTTCTCTTAATAATTTCACCAGATATCTGCAGTTGCTTTTAAATTTAAAAAAAAACAGAATAAGTGAAAGTGATTCTTCCCATGGTAACCAATATATGCTTCTCTATTCTTATATGCTTTCAGAATGTAAACCAAACTCATAATGATCCCATAACACCACCACCTCTATTGGTTGCCCCGCAGAAACAGGAGGGATATACTGTATACAAATGCAGCCACCAGAAGGTATTAATGTTTTTTGCTCGGAACCTCTAGGGCTCACTTGGATTTCCCATCCTGTGCCTATACTGACTTCCTCAGCAACCTATTGGGAGGCCAACAATTGCCGCACAGGATATGAAAGGTATGCCTAGTAAACATTTACACACAGTGGTAAACAGAAGTATCCCCTGCACTCCTTACAGCAATCAGGACCCAGTATGCTTTTGTTAGCAGTGGTGCTCGCAGTGATGTCCACGGATGGTGCTCTGCGTATCTAAAGTTAATAGCAATAAAGATCATCAGCACTCAAAGGATGGACTTAAATCCTGGTGTTCATTTATTGAAGAATCATGTCACATGCATTGCAAAGCCAACGTTTCGGGACCACGCAGGGTGACAAAACTATGTTCGCCCTGATGAAGGGACCCTGCGTGGTCCCGAAATGTTGGCTTTGTAATGCATGTGACATGATTCTTCAATAAATGAACACAAGGATTTAAGCCAATCCTTTGAGTGCTGCTGATCTCCATTGCTATTAACATTTAAACACTGACAACGGGGAGCTCATGGGGTGCTCTGAAGGTCAGCGGGAAAAAAGGCAAATGATAACTAGTTATATTATGATGTCTGCACTTGTGTGCCCTCCCTGCTTTATGCTTTTTGTCTAATGACAGGTTTACTTTATAACATTCAAAGGTAGAATTTGTCTTGCAGTTTAGACTTAAGGCAACTCCGACCTAAAAGTCTTGTGACTCCTCTTAGCAGTCCTAGCACCCTTTCTGCTTTCAGCTCTGTTGTTGGATCTACCCAAATATTTCTGGAAGTTTTACAGATAAGGCATGAAATAAAGGGGAAAAATACAATTTTGAAAAACTTTGTTCTCGTCCTAGTCCATTTAAAAACAATGGCTTGCAAATGTTTCTGAAGAATATAGCATATCCCTGTTTAAAGTGAACTTGACGGCTATTTTAAACATTTAAAACTGAAAATCCTGTCTACAGCAGGTATCACAGGTTGTCTGCTATTATCTTCATTAGTCAGAAAACCCAACTCTGTGTCCTTCTGATCAAGTTTTAGTTTGTTACCAGGGGCTTGACCTCCCTGAATTGGAAATTGAGACCAGGTAACCTTTTCTCTCCAAAAACAGTGTTTCAATGGCGACTGAAATGCCCCCATTGGACAGAGGCATGGAAGCTACATCGAAGCTCAACCAAGAAAGCAGGAAAGCTTGAAATAAAAGCAGAGGGGCACACTGACGAGGGTTATCTTGCTAATAAAGGTAATAGAAGGCACCTTGTAGTACCTGCTTTTAGGAGGATAGTTAATTTTAAATGTTGCAAATGGTTGACAGGCTGGTTCACTCAAAATAAACAAGTCACAAAACTGGGCAATTCAAATTGCACATCTAATGAAAAAAATGTATGAGCATAAGCTTCTACCAGTGTAAAATGTATGTCAAAATGATCAGCGAATACAGAGATATAGGCAGCTGCAAACCTTGATTTTGTCTCAAAAGTTGGGCCTGGCCTTATCGCCTCTCACCTCCTATGCCTTGCTATTGGACAAAGTAGCTGCCTGTCCCATTAAAGGACTCACCAGAAAACAGATGTGGGAAGAACTAAGTCAGCTAGGGAACCTGCACTGGGCCCCATACTCTACAACAGCCCATGGTCTATGGCTGCTGTGGTTCTTCCACTTTAAATACTATAAACATTCCAGCCAATTCCCAGTAATTTTGTTAATCCAGGCGCACATGGTATGTCCATTTCACAAATGTAATTATTCTCAATTACAGATTTTCCTCAGAAGACTGTGTTGGAAAGTTCAGAACACATGGGAGTTATAATAAGGTATATCTCAATGTTTTATTTTTTTGCAAATGTTTCTTCATGTTTCCATAAATTTATTATTTGAAAAATGATACGAACTGTCATGGAATGTGATCCAGAACAAAAGGTTATATCAAACGGGATTTTAATACAATAAGTATTACACTGCAATAAAGTAATGAAAGCATCTATGTTTGAGGTTCCAACTTTGGTAGACTAGCAAGGCATGTGTAGCATTGTGCATATTCAGTTTTAGTTTCTGTAATATTCCTTATAATGATCATGTAACCTTTAATAAAGAAATCATTATTTAGCTATTTCTGAAGGAAACAGCCAATAATGCATTTGAAAAACATATATATATATAGTTACCAATAACCTGCCAAAGGATTTGCAATTCTATTTAGGCAGATTCACAGATCACTGCCATACAGCAAAGTCAGAATGATCTCTACAATGTTTCCTGGGTCAGCTTTAAAACTTCAAAGAGAAACTCCCTGCCCACTAGAGAGAGGTGAGGAGGAGTTCATTTTCCAATGAAGTGGTTGGAAGCAGAAAGTTACATTGCTAAACCCGTAAATAAATATGTCACCTGTCTGACTGTGTAGTGTGGCAGATATCTGTAAATCACAAGACTGGAAGAATTAAGTAAGAATTCCTTGGCAGGTAAACTGTGTATTTAGCTGCTTGCCCCGAACTCCCTTTTAAAGGTTAAGGGTACTTTCCATAAAAATTTAAATTTAACTTAACCACTCCAGCCCTACTGACCTACTCTATCCTAGTAAAGTCAGGAACTGCTCTGAGATGAAGTTTGCTTTGATTCTGTCTGCCCTCAAACCTCTTTAACACTGGCCCTACCCATGCAGTGAGCACCCATAGACGTGCACAGGGCATCCTCAGCCTCTGGAGACATCGCTATACGTGTCTAGGAGCGCTCACGGCATAGGTAAAGCCAGTGTAAAAGGGGGTTCCATAAGTGATTTTCACATAGAGAGTTATGATGTCTTCATTTAAAGTGTATGTAAACCCTAACAATGTACTTCTCTTATTTGCTCGCTTTTGCTCTATTAAATATACCATTGAAAGTGTTTTTCTAAATCTCTGTTCCCATATTGCAAAATAAAACCTGTGAATTCAGAAATCCAATGAGCTCATAACTTTAAGTGCCATTTGCCTGTGCTGTACTGAAATCTTAAGCAGTTTTATTAGCCCTGCTCAGTTCACCTCTGTGAACTACATAATACCCCCTCCTCCATGTTAAGGAGATAAGGAGAGGTGGAGTGTTTTGTACTCCAAATCAGGAGCAAGCAGCCTAGGGTGACAATTCTGCTTATGCATAGATACAGTACAGTGAGTGAATGTTTCTCCCTAGGACTCCTAGTGTGTTACTGGCAAGATCACCAGGTGAAAATAAGGGAAAAACAAATGCAGTGACCACATCTAAGGACTGGTATGCGGCAATATATCACATTTCCTTAGGTTTAGATATACTTTAAATAGCATTATTTTGTTGGTGCTTTTTATCTACAAGTGATCTATAATTCTATAATCTATCATGTATTCATATTACTATATTTGATGTCTCCTTTAAAGAGAAAAGGAAGGCATACCCATAGTGGCTGAAAATATGACAATGCCCAGTACATTCATTCCGTCGCTGGTTCCCGGCTCTGACTTGTAGACCACATTAGGGGAGGGGGTGATATCCAGAGCAAAGTTCTGTATATGTGATCCATTCTCATCTTGGATCCCATAGATGAGGATTCTGTGAGTTATACTATCTGATGAGGTTGTCTTCATACTTTTTACCACAGGCACATTCTTGGTTCGGTACTAAAAAAAAGGAATAATATCAACATAGTGGGGGGAATTTATCAAAGCAATTGTGACAGTTTTAGCCTCTTAGATCATTTTTTTATGTGCAAATCTGTCTTTTAACATCAGAGGTGTTTTCATCAGAGCTTGTTCTGGGCTGTCTGAAACTGGAGCATCACCTAAGAAAACAATCACAACATAAGAAGTTCCCATGACCACTTCTCCAAGATGCGATATTTAAGCTTTTTGCCTGGAGTTACGAGTCTTCTTTCCTGGAGTCTATTAAACCTCATTTATGAACACAATTACACTAGCATCATAAATCTGGTGCAAATATATTCTGTGCAAGTTCAAACACTTGCAATTGCTATGATAAATTCCCCCAGTGTGTTTCCAATATATATCATTTATGTACTAAAGATACTAGATATTCAATATCAATTATCAACACCTTTGGGACTGCATTACGATAGGTGCAAATGTGAAATGCACCTTGACATGAGATTGTTGATTAAAATTGCAGCAGAGAACTAGGAAAGTGCAATTGTGTGTATTCCTAGTTCTCAGAGCTGATGTCAGACAGACAAATTAGTAACGGTGTTGATGTCAAGCCAACTGAGGCATACCGATGCTGCTAAACTTGGTCTGGGCAAAAGCTTCTAAAAAATCCTCCAGTCATAAAAGGGCTAACTATGTTGATTTCATATTTACCACTTGCAACAGCGGGTTTTAGGAAAAGCAGCAGCTTTCTGGAGCTTTGCTGTGAAAAAGACCTGAATACCAGGAGACCTCTGATTATTAACTCAGAGTAGGGACACCGTCCCAGAGACAGGACCCACTGGCTTAGTGAGTTATATACTGATTAGGTTAGGTTACGACCATCTCAAATGAACACATTGATACCAACATTCCCATTAATACCAGAATGTATATTGTCTCTAAACTAAAGTATATGGGACTTTAAAGGTATTTGACATCAAGAGAGAACCTATATCAAAACTCTTAACTTATTATATCCACTATTTATACAATTTTCACATAAGTTCTTCAATGGCAAACTGAAGGCTCCAGCCCCTCCCCATTCTATCCAAAATGTAGAATTTACAGGTTTTTTTTTATTTTTCACCCATCATTAACATTTTGAAGCAAAAATATACTGAGGCATGAGAAATCCTTACCTGCTTGAAAGTTGCCTCCACAAGATTTGAAGGAAACATGTTTCTAAGTAACGGATAAAGGAAAAAGGTAATCAGAGATGACAGGTCTTATATCCACCATTAATAACATGATTATTGTTCTCTGTTGGTACGTTTTTTTGCTGCCTGGTAGAAAATATGCATGTGTCCCATGCTATTTAGTTACATGTTGGAGTTCTCATAAAGTGCAACTGTGAATAAAGTAGTAATATAGGCTGCCTTGTGCTCATCTATACATCAGCAGAGCATAGAAGCTTTAGGTATGTGGAATGAGGGCTCGAAGATGATGCCAGTTAATAAGTACATGCTAAAGCTGAACTCCAGGTATTATGCATACTTACATTGGTCCAGCTTGACCCAATGTAAGTACTGTATATACATTTTATACCTGCCCATGGGGATCCTGTAAAGCACTGTAGTAGCCGGAGCCACTACACTGCTGGCTGTGATCTTCTGGGTCCTGTATGGCAGTGTGCTGAGTGGCTTATCCTCTACTCTGAAAACACAAGGGGTCACTCCCTTGGCAGAGCAGCCATTGAGAGACCACCTAATATTTTTATGAATGAATACAGGGATTCTCTGATTGGACTAGGGGCGTTGATGTCACCAGCCCTTGTGCAACCAGAGAATGCCTTGTACTCATTGATAAAACTACTATGTGTTCTCTCAATGGCCGTTGTTATAAGCAAGCCAAGTCCTGTGTTTTCAGAGGAGAGAGGAAGCTGTACCTAGAAGATCTCTGTCATGACTATGGTAGCTGTGGCTACTACAGAGCTATACAGGAAATCCAGTGGTCACTCAGGTATGATACATGCATCCTTACATTGGGCCAAGCTAGACCAGTGTAGATATGCAGAATAATTTATACCTGGAGTTCGGCTTTTCAGAAATGGGGTTTATAGGGTAGCTGAGAATTCCGGTTTGACTTTGGAGCCATTTTAAAACCTTGCTTATTTGCATTTGTGACAGTATAAAAATTCCATTGGCACCTAATGAACAGTGCCTTTTGTCCTCACTTATGTGTGCTTTAAACCTGTAACAAACTTGGGCAATGTAAACTTAGAATATGGCAAACATTTTTTGCTATATTACCAATACCAAATGTGATTTTGTAAAGTGTAGGTGTAAGGTTTGTTCTTACTTTCAGGTTTGTTATCCAGTCATTTCTGTACTGCAGGAGCAGGGAAATAATTATAAGAACCACAGAGTGTAGCAGACAGTACACACTACATACAGACTGAAACGAAAGATAATGCCAAACCCCAAACCTAATAAAAGAGGTGATGGAACCCAAGCCACATAAGTGAAAATGAGAATAAAGCCACAACCTCATCTATGTATCAGGAGGCCCAAAACTCTCCATGCATAATTGGGCCTGAGAAAGCGGCAGGGCATCGCAATACGCATGGAGCATAATTGAGCCCAGCAGTACATAGGTATACTTCCCGCTTTATTCTCCTTATACTTTTGTGACTTGGGCTACACCACCTCTTTTTTTAGATTTGCGGTTTGGCATTATCTTTTGTTTCATGCTTACAGTATGTATGTAGTGTACTGTTCTTAAACTTTCAGTTTAAATTAGCTAAATACATTCCAGGTGCATGAAAAACAGAAATCTTCCAAGCGCCCTTCCGTGACAGGCTATAATCTCAATACAAATTCTTAAACTAAATGCGAGAATGTAGTTCATCCCGTGAGGGGGCTTGAATCAGTGGCCCCTTTACAAAACACACAGGGACCATGGGAAACAAAACTAGCCCCCCTCCAGAAGGAAAGACAGTGTCAGCACCAATTTAGAGATGATTTGAGGATCTACAGCTGAGTGATACACAAAAAAACTACAGCTCGCGGTATACTGAGACGCCACAATATACCGTGAGCTACTGCTCGTGGTATACTGAGACGCCACAGCTGAAGCGGATCCCGACAATTATGTCTGGATCCGCCCAGCTGCGTGAGTGACAGCTGGCTCTGCCTATCTAGAGGCAGAGCCAGCTGTACCCGCCCCCTCCCCCGTCCGATCCGCCAGTCAGAACTGACGGATCGGAGCGGGGAGAATCCAGCCCCTCCCCTGTCACGGCAGAGAGCCGTGACAGGATCGAGAGGTGAGCGAATGCCGGTATGTGTTCGCTCACTTCCCGATCTACTGAGCCAACCTGTGACAGTCTCATTGTCACAGGTCGGCTAGAACTATGAGGTGAGTGAAAAGCACTCACCTCATAGTTCTCTTTTAAGGTACTTGAATACATTTTTAAGATTTAACTCCTGAGTCTTGTGTCACTTAAAGCTTCTTCACTTATTGGCCATCAATATTATTACACACTAGTAGCACAGACCCTCATGGATTTTTAACTATTCAATACATACATTTTTCATAATCTGTATGTATGAACAATGATATTATTCTTTAACATTAATATCATGTTACATAAGGGTTGCCCTTCTTGTTGGGGTATATATATTTGAAATGATGTTATTGGGTTAAGGTTGCGATCTCTTAGTCAGTTTTGATATGAATAAATCTATATTGTCATATGTGTTGGTGGTGTGGCTGTTGTCATATGATCCTTGTGTTTGGTTTTCTTACTAAATTTTTTCAGGGTCTAACCTGCACATTTAAGCTGTCCATACACTGGTCAAATTTCAGGCGATTCTTGCTAAATCGGCTAAAATTTGAACAGTGTGTGGCACCCTTAGATCTAGGGATGAGTTCAGGTTTGCACAGAACCAAGTCCGAACTTAAGCCCCATGTGAACCCGGAAGGAGCTCCTCCCAAACACAGAAAGAAGCTCCTTCCGTGGCACCCAATCAGCTGCGGGGGTGAGTGGGTGGGTGGGGGTTCACCTTGACGTAAGCAAAGGGATGGGATCCCTATGGCTACATGCCTATATTTGGTAAATGACATGTAGCTAATATGGCTATATGGCTATATAAGCTAAATGTTGGCAGCACGTTTACAGTTGTGGGGTAGGGAAAGCCCATGGCAGTTCCTTGTCTGGACGAGCTTAGTTTTGGCCCAAACCTGAGCTCATCCCTATTCAATAACCTCTCCACCTTCAAGAAAAGTAAATTTCTCATTAAACTTTTTTTGAAGGAGCCAGTCCAAATACTCTCAGTTGAAGAGCCAATCTGCTGCAGTCACCATTCAGTTATTCTGACAGCAGCATACCAGCCACTGTCAGAATACGGTAACCCATCAGGGCAGGAATCGAGCATATACGGCCAGCCTTAGTGGCGCGCTTCACATGCTTTTATTTTGAGAGCTATTGGGTCATCTGCTGACTTTCTACTAAACCAGTGAAGAGTCAGGAAGATAAAGCTATCAGCATGATTATATGAACCTTACATTTTCTCCTCTTTATCTAGGTGACCCTGTCTCTTCCTCTGGTCCCCCTATCTTGCTCCAGGCCTCCCTATGTGAACTCCAAATCTTGTCCCCACCACTACACTGGTTTAAACTTAGTTAGGCCTTCTCCACCTTTATTAGTCAGTAGGCCAGATGCCTGTTGCAGTTCCACCAGGAAGTCCCAGCTGAAACCTTAAAGCCATATTTCAGAGTGAAGTTTGTGGTTTTTGCACAGCTGTACTATGTACTAGAGAGGATTAGAAGAGCTGCCTGTAGTAGCTCTCTATCTCCTTTAGAGGTGGGATGATTAAAAATTGGAAGGACACCAAGCCAATCAGTATGTGTCGTTAAAGTGCAGTTTTAGGTGTAATTAGCAGCATTCGGGTCAGTTTCAGCTTGCTCTAGAAAGACAAGGTCACGTGACCGCCAGACAGATTGTCATTTGGTTTGTGGGGGGATTACAGTATTTTGATTCCAATAACTCACTATCAAGTAGTGAAATTACACTGGGAACGCGTCCAGCATAATCTAACGCATTGTTATAAGGTCAGTTTCTCCATGCCGTAAATTCTGTCACTTATTTACATCACATACTAGATATCCGCGAGTCCATGAAAGAAAACTAGAACAGCAATAAAGAATACAAATGGAAATTAGAGATTTTAGAGCTATGGTTAAGCGGATGCAATTCTCATTATTTTTATTTGTGATATATTTAAATTGTGAGAATACGGCGGATTGTTTTTTGGAGCAAAGAAGAAATGGGGAGATTACCTACAGTAGTGCCAATCTAATCAGGAAGGATCACAGCACAAATGGCAGACAGCTTAATTAGAACATGGAAATATTTTTTTAAAGATTGAATTAAGGAAGCAGGTGAGTTAGTTGTCAGTAAGATTTTGCACCAAACACTGTTTTAGATAAGAAAATGATGTCTTAGGGATCATTCATACCGGCGTGAATGACTATACACTGTAAAAAACCATACCATATTTCTAGACCCGGAAGTGACAAACGTTGTGTACAAACGCAGTCTGCAGCCTGTATAAATCAATGGCAGGCTGCGGCTGTATGCATGTACCACCACATCCAAACTATCTCCGTCCAATGCCATTCATCCGTCCTTGTACGGGTGTAAACACTTGGATGTGCGAGTATATGCATACAGCCGCAGTCTGCCATTGGTTTCTACAGGCTGCTGACCTGTCAATCCCGGGTGCAGAAGTATCGGCCATTTTGTATGGTGTACACACTATTCATGCCCAGGTAAACGTGCTCCAAATGTGGACCTAAACTAAAATGTAATTTAAGTCCAGGCAGATACAAAACACATGTTAATGCCTCTTTGCATTTATTAACCACTTGAAGTCCGTGGTGTTAAAACCCCTTCCTGTCCAGGCCATTTTTCAGTATTCAGCGCTGCGGTACTTTGACTGACATTTATTCCGTCATGCAACGCTGTACTGAAATTAATGTTATACCATTCTTTTGGGGACAGATAGAGCTTTCTTTTGGTGGTATTTAATCACCACTGGGGTTTTTATTTTTTACTATAGTAAGGAAAAATTACCGATTTAAAAAAAACAAAAAAAACTGTTTCCCCTATATTAAATTATAAAACATTTATTATTACTCAATTTTTTAGTAAAATATAAAAGACGGGGTCATGTCGGGTAAAAAGACACAAAACATGTCAAGCCTTAAAATTATGCGCGCCTTGAAACCTCAGAAAATTACAATACCCAAAATTGGCCATAGGTGACGCTTTAAAAGCTTTTACCGCTCATCAGTTTGGTGTTATCAGTGATTGAGGGCCCAGAATTATTGCTCTCACTGTGACATTCGCGGTGATATGTAACATGTGTAGCGTAATTGTTGTTTTCGCTCGCTGTCGCATCTGACGCATATTTACGTTTATATGTGCGTAAACGTGGGGGTAGGAGGACTTAAACAATTTGGTTTTTTTTAAAACTTTTTTTATATGTGACTTTTATTATTTATTTTACTTTTTTTTACACTTAATGTCATTGCTATTACATAGGGGGATAACGATCACCCTATATAATAGCAAAGGCACACTGACAGGTCCTTTTTATGGAGACATTAGGGGTCTCTAAGACCCCTAATGTCACTTGGGGACCCCCAAAGAAGCTGATGAAGCACAGATGTGCTTCATCAGCTTCTTCTCTCTGGCTATAGCAGCCAGAGGACTGACAAGTGAATGCGGAAGTGATGTAATACACATGACTTCTGCATTTACACTACGGAGGGAGCTCAGCAAGGAGGAAGATGCTGATCTCCCTCCAATCTTAGTCCTGACACCCTCCCGAGCCGGTCCCGGGCCGAAGAAGGGGCAGCGATCGGAAGGCTATAGAGCCGCAGAAAAAATAAGTGGTGTATTTACGGTAACCTGCCAATGTGAGTTTGCCACCTGTCCGGTTTTTTTTGCAACGAGCGGACGGCAAGCGGTTAATAAATCACACCTTTTTTTAACACAACTAGCCCTAAGTACTTGAAGATGACATGGTATCAACCTCTTACAATCCCTTGTACAGCAGCACTCAAACTAGGACAAGGAAGAGCAGAACTGGTAGCCAATTAGGTGTGCTGCATGCAAATGTCCTAACAAAGAACATGCTAATTGGACGAAACAGCTGTGTGTGTAGCGAAATTAACTTCATTGCCCAATCAGCAGGCAGGAGGGCACCTCTGTAGTTCTTCAATGAAACAGTGTCATCCACCTGGCTGTGCAGTATGGCAGGGCACTGTAAATCTCAGAACTGATCCCACAATGATTCTTCCATTGCAACAACTGGTATATTTTAATTACCTGTATTGTTATCTGTATGACCAACTTTAAGGTTAAAACTTCTTATAAGTACATGTTCTGCTGGGAGACATATATGGAAATTTCACAGCACTGTAAGGCCTGGTTCACATTTGGGCATGCCCAAGACGCGCGTCCCGGGAACGTGCATTTGTGCGTTTGCTGCAAGGTCCCATTGATTTCAATGGCGTCATATCTGCAATGCTCCTGCACCTGCTAATGGAAACGCAGCAGAAAACAGAGCAATTTGCGGGCCGCGTTTGGGGTGCCATTAAAAATGAATGGCACCGCGAGCGCATTTCGTGTTTGTACGCCATCACCACACATTCTAGGAACGCTCTGAACCAGGCCTTATAGATACGTAGGACAGAAAAATGTGCAGAATATGATACGTTATCACAAAGCAAAATCAATCAGTTTGTGTCATTTCCTATTGTTCATCGCTAAATACTCCTAGTTGCACAACCTCTGACAAACCTCTTCCACTGGAGGAATCAGCTGAGTGTTACAATATAACTCAGCTACTTGCTGCTCAGTTACCGGATCAGGTCCAGCAGAGCGTCCGCTGAGCTCATAACTGGCTTCCCGTGCTGTTCTGTGTTCTCCTTCTGCGCCGCACCCCCTGGATGGATGATGGATACCATGATTATCCCCACGATCACTGCCACAAAGGTAGTCCACAGGTAGTAGGCAATTGTGATAATGCCCAGGCGGCTGGACGTTTTGGCATCGAGAGCAGCCAACCCGGACATCAAGCTGAAGATACAAAGAGAGATATGATTACAATCACATCTTCAAAATATGCATTCTACTCTTCATCAGACTTTTAGGTCACAAAACAACAATCAGTGTTTTTTTGTAAGGGTGCAAAGAAATAAAACATTCAGGACTACATGTGGCCACCAGTCTCTCTTTTTACAAGGCAGGACTGAACCAAGAAACAAAATAAAGTTCTTGCCTCCTGAACCAACAGAAGGTTTACTTCTTCTTCAAGAATGACTCCCAATGATCTTAAAATAGGGCAAGAGCAGGCAATACATCATTCTAGATGTCTGGTATGGGAGGTACTCAGCACATTAGCACCCCTGCCAGCGTAGAAACAGAGAAACTGGGAACATTTCCATCCATGCTACCATGCACCAGTAACCCAAACAGGGAGCAAGGGAACATTTCCTTAAAACAGACACAGACACAATAAAATCTCAAAGATTCCAACCCTTCTCCAATCTATAGAGTTAAAACAAAGTTTTGACTACTTTTCAACTTGAAATGATATATTAGCACTACATGGAGCTAATACCCACATCTTCTTTTCACAGTTTTTGTGAAGATTGGTTAGATTGTTGATTGTAATTTCAAAAGAAAAGTGTCAACAATACAGCAGAAAAGCCAATGCCTTTTATCCATTTTACTGAAGCTGGACGTGAAAAACTGATATCAAAGTGCAGAGCATGGAAAAGATTAGGTGCAAAAGATCAAAATTCCAAATGGTGACAAAAACTGCCAATATGTGGTATGGGGGCAGAAAGTCATTACAAATCTGCAAGAGCTATCCAAAAATAGATGCCCCTAAATAATTTTTATTTTTATGGTGAAGATGTGGAAATAAATTAAGAACTGCTTTATAAAACTGGTAACAACTGGCTAGGACTGCATGCTTAAATCAGGTCAGTGACTCATCACATGGTGGATCAGGATAGACGTCCGCAATGCTAGCTCCAGTATGTCTGTCCACACAGGTTTTCATTAGGCTAACCATAGATGTATGTGAACACAGGGATGTGGTGGCATGATCTAACCATCTGCAGATATCCTCTGACCCTACTTCAGCCATAGAAGCTTGGGTCACTTGTTAAGGCACAACCAAGAGGGATACATGGCTAGCTTTTGCTGCTGCTACTTAGTACAGGGTAGATGATAGTGATCAGACATGGTAGTAACCTTCCCATCACTTTCTTCCCTGAGAACAGGTGTCTAGGAAGTTGCCCAGAGATGTGATGTAATCCAGAAATCTGATCTACTGTATATCAGCCCAGACAAGCTACAACCATCTCACACCCATAGGCATTATCAAAACAGCAGAGCAGACGGAAGTGGACCTAGTAGAACATAAGACCCACCTCATCTGTCCCAACACCACCTAAACCCACTGAGTGAATATCTCCTATACCTACTAGAATCCTGGTTCTATATATTTTCTGAACTTGTAATTTGTAGGTATTTTAAGAGCTAAATATTTAACAATGTTAGTTTTTCAGAGCCTGTCTCTTTTCCTGAAAATGATGCATTTCTAATTACACTGCGACATTAGAGGAGACATGCCATTGCAAGCCAAATAGCTGGGAAAACTGGCATGGAATTCATAGTTTGACCTGGGAGTGAATGATGTGTTATGTTTTCTCTGCACCTGTTCGCAAACAAAGCAGCAGTCTGTTTCTACGCTTGGATGTGGAATAACCACAAATCACATGCAAAAAGCCATCTGGACACTGATTCCAAATCACGTGGATTATAACAGAAGCTGTCTGGTCTTCTTATACTTAGAAGCACTAATCTTCAGAGAAGAAAGCCCTGCCACCTTCTTCTTACACTCAAGATGATTCCAGGGAATACCTTACACAAGGATGAAAATCTCACATATCCCTGTACTAAGATAACCTGGCACGTATTTCAAACCCTGCGTGACTCCAGGGCATGCCCTGTGCAAGGTTCACTACTTCACACTGTGACCCTGAACAGTGCCTCTCACACATTCTCCCACATCAGGTTTATTCTGTAAAACAAAAAACAACCTGCAAAGTATACTAACCCAATGCAGTCTATGAGAATGTATCCTTTAGTGACCGGACTATAGTAAAATGAAATTGACAGTTATGGGTTAATGCACTTTGTGCATGATGCTTAGTAAATACGCCTACGGCTTGATTATTCCATGCACATGAACATGTGTTTACGCAAGGCAGCACTTTCATTTTGAATGGTCTACCAAGGCACATGCACCTTTTTTTCAAGTGCACAAAGAACAGATGGTTCACATCTGTACCTTGTGATGTGCTAAAAGTCAAGTCCATTGTGGTGTTTTGGTGTGCCCTATCAAAATGAATGCCACCGGATTGCAGTGAATCCAGCTTTAATGTGACACCTAAATTCTGAACAATAACCTACATAAGCTACACAATGAACACACCATATCCATTTTGAGAGAAACTGGTGACAATCATTTTATATTTTTAAATGAATATACAGTGGGGAATAAATGCTGAATTGTCATTATCTACCTTGATAGATACTTTTTAACATGAGTTTCTTACAAAATAAAATGACCAAAAATGTATGAATCTGATTCAAAGTAGGTAAACTTCTAGCACATAGAAGCTAAAGGTTGTAAGCCATGTGAACTGCATCACTTGTTAACATTATGGTTATGTTAGTACTGTGTAATGTACATCCATACCATCAACCTGTCAATCTTTTGGAACCAAATCCCTCTGTCCTTCTTTTCTTTTTAGTTGTCACCCTCTCTGGCCTACTGTACAAATATCTATAAAAATTTATTTTTTAACTACCAAAAGTGTAATTATGCACTAAAGCCTTCACCCTATCTCTTACAGAGGGTTCACACCTAGGCGTATTACGCATGCACGTCTGTCGCGCGACCGCCACGCGTTTCTTTTACCGCGATTCGCGGTAAAAAAATCGTGCGACCGTCGCGCGATTCCGAAGGCTACTTGGCTGTATGCCGATGGAAAACGCCCTCCAAAACGGCCCAAAGAAGTACATGTACTTGTTTGGGCGTCAGCCGTTTTGTAGGGCGTTCAGATGGGCGGAAATACGGAAAGGTGTGAACCATACCCATAGAAAACAATGGGATTTTCATGGTTGTACGTTTTGTAGAGCGTTCATAGAGCGTTGAACGCCCGACAAAACGGAAAGGTGTGAACGGGGCCTTAATTATCTTGTATGCTATTTTGAAAAGCCAGGATAAAGGAAAAGTAATGGTGGAAAACAACAATTCTTGGTTTAACCAGTCATGATGAGATTGCTTAGAGAGCAGGAAAGACATTGACCTGCTCCTGTGGTATTTCACCCCAACCCTCGGCCCAAGCATAGGTATCACTTTGTCTATGCTTCCTCACCAGTGAGCTAGTTTCAAGACCATTTTGGCCAGCAAGGAGGGAAGCTTTAGGAACAGGTGAGAGCATTCTTTTTAGCAATTCTTTTGCTGGCCATTTGAGACCAGCAATGGGATATCTAGTGTGACACTGCCTTTGGGGTTCATTTTCACACAAGCAGTTTTCCCCACAAGCAATTTATTGACATTAAACTTATTTTTCATGCAATCATGTGCCACTTATATAAACCCTTAGAGTGTAGGATGCTTTGGAGATAGGAAAGACTTGAAAAACTCTGTAGAGGTCTGCGGAATATGTCAGGGACATAAAACATTTTTAAGAAAAGATACCTGGAAATGAACAAATGATTGCAAAATTCCTAAGTGGAAAAATGAAACTAAATCCAAATTTAAGTCATTTGAACTTTGTGTATTTGCCAGAGGAATGTTTTCATATCATAATTCCTGTAATTCAATTATTTGCTTTCCGTTAATGGCTTACAAACAACACTGTGTACTCAAGAATATAAATATATTTTGTTCCTGTTGTCCTTTGTTGTTTCCTGTGTTGGTTGGCATGTGCTTCTTTTCATTGAGCCAGCAACATCTGCAGCTTATAATTGACGAATTAGACACGTGGAATCAGAATAAACATTATTTGGGGAATTTTCAAACCAGCAACGCTATTTAGTGTCCGGTCTAGAGCCTGGAAGTCTTCAATGTCAGATATAATTGATATATAAGATTCTGAAGCAAGATCATACAATCCCATGTCGTGCCTTCAGAGGATTTAATACCCATATTAATGCAGTAATGTTTCCTACTGCTGGGTTTATTCCTTGAGATAAATTATCTATTCTTTATTTAGACAGAGATTGGCCCATGTGGTCAGAAGATTCCTGGACACGTGGACCATTGATGGTCTATTGCAGTATTCACATTTGCCATGGTTACTATTTGATGACACATAGCTTTGAAGCCAGGTGAACCCACAATATAATGTGTGTGTGCTCCTAGAGTGATGGTGATGGGTTTTTGCATGCAGTTGTGTACCACACTGAAATCACTCCTCCAAGCAGAGTATTATCTTCATGAACCTGACACTAAGGGGTCTAATTATACCTTAAAGTAGCTCTCTACCACTAGCATACAACACTTATTTACATGGTTCTGTATAGTAAAACTCCAGCAAGGGATGTTCCTTGAGAAAAGATGAGTTGGAAGATTTTCAGTATGTACAGTACAAGAACAGGCTGCTACTTTGTGATACTACATGATGTTCTTATGAAAGACAAACTGATTCAGAACAGATCATTCTGACCATGGCAACCTGTGCACAAAGCCAACTCCATAAAGACATTGTTGAGTTTGGTATGGAGGAACTTGAGTGACTTGCAGAGAGCCCTGACCTCAACCCCACTGAACACCATTGGGATGAATTGGAATACAGATCGTGAGCCTATTATTTAAAGTCCAACACCAGTAACTGGCCCCACAAATGCTCTCTTGGCTGAATGAGCACAGATTCTCACAGACAAACTCCAAAATCTTTGTGGAAATCCTTCTTAGAAGAATAGAAGCCGTTATAGCCAGAAAGGGTGGTGGAAAATCCATTAAATTGCCTTTGCTAGTGGAATTGGATGTCCAACAAGCTTATATTGGTGTTATTATCAGGAGTTCACAAACTTTTGGTTATATGGTGTATCTATAGTTAAACCATACCTCCCAATTTTCTGAGATGAGAAAGCGGGACACCATCCACCAAAATGTATTTCGGCAATGGGCACACCCCAACCACGCCGTCCCCCCAGATATGATGACCATTAAGAGTTTATATGCCAAAAATTATTGCTTGAACCCAGTCACCAGCAAACAAGATAATTAAGATATAAGATAAAGGTCTTGGTAAAACACTTTTGGTAAGCAAATAGAACCTTTTCATAGATATCTATACATCAGACCAAAAAGAGGGACCACCGAGGAGAAAAGGGTGGCACAGGGATTTGGTTCCAAATGAGGGATAATCCCTTCAGTTTGGGAGGTACAGCGGTACCTCGGTTCACGAACGCTTCTGTTTGTGAACAATTTGGTTCGGCATTGGGTGACGAACATGACTGCGGCCATCTTCCCCGCTACGGCACGTGGTCATGGCTTCTGGTAGTCAAGATCGTGGTCGCAAACAGAGCTGTCCACACTTGCTGTGAAGCTTTTTTTGTGTGCTTTTTAGCACAGTACTGTACAGTACTACAGTATTCAATCCAGCATGGCTGGATGTGATAAAATCCATTATGGAAAAATGAAATGAGTGCCAGGATTTCTTTGAGAAGCATCACCCCAACATAACTATAGAGATACAGAGTGTTGAATCCGATGAACGATAACGTTGTCTCATTTCCGGAGGGTTACGCAGCGCAGGAAAAAACAAGTGACATTAGACAGATTTTTCGCCAAAATTGACCCGGCAGCTAAGAGACAAAGAAGAGAGGAAACCCCTGAAGGAGATCTCCCCAATGTCCTTATGGAGGGGGACTCCCCCTCCAAACAATAACCTCCTCCCCACCCACCTTCCTGTCCTCCACGCCAGAAGTCACCCCAAGAAAGGTTGGTGTTCACTCTCTTCATACTGTACTGTACTTTGTTTCATATTTTTGCGGTTACACATTTTTTTACATGGTTCAGAACGGATTAACCTCATTTACATTGAACCCTATGGGAAAATTTGATTCTGTTCGCGACCAAAATCGGTTCGCTACCAGGTTCGTAGGGGTCAGAACGGATTAACCTGATTTACATTGAACCTTATGGGGAAATTTGATTGAGTTTGCATAGTTGATCAAGTTCATAAACCAAGGTACCACTGCATAGTAAAGTGTAGTTAGGCTAATAGACCTGCAGCAAGTGTTTGCAGTAGGATACAGAATCCAGCAAATTGCTGCAACAATGTAAACAAAAAAGTTCACATGTAAAAACTCTCCTAGATTATTACTAAATACAATCAAAATACAAATAATGTGTTACCTAACGTCTATCTGTACAAATGTCCTGTCACTGTGCTACGTGACATGTCAGGACCATGAAAACAAATCCATGTAAACAAGATGCTTGAGGTAATACTTTGATAGAGCCGGATTAGATGCATCACATCTTCAGGCAACATTACTAGAAATCAACCAGCAGGACTAAGAGTCATGGCAGTGCCTTTCTGGTTACAGAATACAAAGGGGAAAAAGTATTTTAATGTGTTATTAAACCAAAGTAAAAAAATCTATCATCACATGTCCACTATTAGTTACAATATTAAATGTTCATTAATTTTGCTGCCATTGTCATCTGTTCATCTCAGGATGAATCTCCGTAATTTCATAAACTGATTTCCTTTTTTTGCGTTGGTTACATTCACTAGCTGGGTCCCTATGGAGCTCCATCATAGCCATTGCAATTCGCGTGAAGCCGCTCTGTGTGCAGACACAGGGACATGCGATGTGTCATGTCCACCCCTTAGAGAATAACTCTGTTAATCCTGGAACACTAAACCACAACAAATTTTTTTAACGTAGCAGCAAAAAAAATATAGGTAACTGTGAAATAAAAGAACACTGGGATAAGAGAACCAGCTTCCTGGTAGTGATTATGGTGGACTAAACCTGCACACGGCCACTTATAGTCAGCAGCACGGAGGCATGTGACAGGGTGACAACTAGGGATGTTCAGATACCAAGTACCATACTCGGTACAAGTACTAATACAGATACTTTTCCAGCTCCAGGACTAGACTAGAGAAAAATTAAAAAGTTAGGAGGCAGCTGTCATTCTTAAGGAGCACACAAAGCTCCTGGGATTTGTACATCTCCGTTTTAATGCATTATTTGTTTTTTAATAAATATATATAAGTGATGTACCGTTGCCATTTTTCCAAGTACAAGTACTGATACTTGTCCAAGTACTCACAGATACAAGTATTGATACATTTTTGTTTATTGTCCTGTGACAGTTTTTCTAAAACAATACAGACTAATGATTTCAGGACAGTGGTGGAGCGCCAGAGCTAGGTCCCAGCTGCAACCGCTGCAACCCTGGTAGTTCTCATGAACATGCCAAGTATCGGCACTGGTATCTGAACTAGTATCTGGACATCCCTAGTGACAACACAGGAAAACAATTAGGAAACAGTTGTCACACTATAACCAGAAGTAGCTATACACAGCATCAGGAAGATCACTAGCTATTATGTGAATAAAAGCAGCAGATTTAAAAAGATAGAATATTTTTGAAATTATAATAAACCAATAAAACTTATTTTATATTTTAGTGATTGGATTTGAATCTACAGTACTTTAATATTCTTAGGAGATCAGCATTGGCAGTCAACTTATTTCTCTCACTTCATATAACATATACAATAAATCATCACTACCAGAAATATTTGCGGTGAAGAGCACAGGAAACGCTATACATTTATACCCATGACACCAGCTGTCAACCTAAAATATTTTTCAACAGAGAAGGTAAGTTTAATATTACAGAATAAGGTCAACCCAAAATATTTTAATAGACTAAACATTTGTCTTGAAAATAAAATATTGGTGTTGATCATCCAAGCTGATTTTCTTTATTTCTTTTTTTTGAGCCTCCATTTCCTATTTTCCAGTACTTGGCAGAAGAAATGCTCTATGTTATATTCTGTCTATGGGGGCTTAGAGACGATAACAGCCAGTACTTTTATTATACCAAACTGTATTTCAATAAATGTGGGCTCTGACAAGATCATGATGTTTACTTTGCTGAACTTAGGAGTTAATAGTTATCCATTAATCCTTCTAATAGCCTGGTAATTAAATGCTGGTTACAAAAACCTCAGAAATCCAAAGAAAAATAACAATAGACCGCATAGCTAACATGGAATAAAAATATACACAGTCCGAAGGACTAAGGTTAAGATACAGTACCAGAAATAACTTTCTTCACAGTCATGGGGCTTGCCTGTAACACTGCTGTCACCTTGTATTTATAGGTGATCTACACTGTAGCCTTTTGTTTGCAACAGTTTGTGCATACAGTTTAACTATAGATACGCCATATGACCAAAAGTTTGTGAATTCCTGATAATAATCACACCTTTCTAAGCTTGTTGGACATCCCATTCCAACATCGTATGCAATTATATGAAGCTGTCCCAACCCTTTCTGGCTATAAAAGCTTCCACTCTTCTAAGAAGGCTTTCCACAAAGATTCTGGAGTGTGCATGAGAACTTGTGCCCATTCAGCCAACAGAGCATTTGTGAAGTCAGGTACTGATGTTGGACTTGAAGACCTAGTATTCCAATTCATCCCAAAGGTGTTCAGGGTTGAGGTCAGGGCCATGTGAAAGTCACTAAAGTTCCTCCACAATAAACTTATCAAACTATGACCTTATGGAGCTGGCTTTGTGCACAGGCACAGTCCTACTGGGACAGAAAAGGGCCTTTCCTAACCTGTTGCCACAAGGTTGGAAGCGCACAATTTTCTAAAAGGTCTTTGTATGCAGTTATATTAACAGTACCTCTTGTATCTACACGGTAACACTACCCCTTGTATCTATTGGCTGTATAAATATAAATATTCCTGCTGCAGGAATACGCAAGTTCCTGACACAGGAATCCCCAATCGCACTTACATTTACAGATATGAATGGGGCTTTGTTGTGAGTTTATTGGTGTCCATAGTACCATACCGGATATAGTTTGATTTTATTTTGAAGTATAATATTTGGCAAGTGGCCCCCATGGAAGAAAAAAAATGTGTTGAATGGCCCCCGAGTGAATTGAGTTTAAGACCCCTGCTTTACTGGAAACACCTGAACTCAATAATTTGGGGGGTAATCACATACTTTCGCTCATAAAGGTAGGTATTTGTCTATATAATGTACATCCAGTTTTCCATTGAAATACAATACATGCAGAATTAAATTTTTTCATGTTATTAATGTTTTATGTAATTACGTTTATGTTTCTTCAACCAGTGGAAGCTTTAGTCGGGTAGGTCATAGCTTACAGCCCTTCAGCAATGTGCCTGTCCCTGTTTGCTTACATTTATTAACCTCTAACAAGTAAAAACAAATACAGTACATATTAATGGTATGAAAACTGTGAAAGGCCAGTAATTATTACTGTCAATTATGTTTATAGCTTCAAAATATCTCATGCTGCTGGACAAAAATGGGATATGAGCAGTTAGGATGGATCTAACACAGCAAATAAGTATCTAAATGTGATGCTAGTGGGCATACTCCCAACCATCCCAGTTTTGTCAAGACTGTCCTGAGATTTGAGCCTAACCTTGGGGTACCGCAGACCCACCTCATGTCCCGATGCCGATATCAGACCTCCGACAAGCACTGGAGAGTGTGGAAATGTATCCCCACTTCCTGTTTCAGGTCTGAAGGGGATGTGGTGTGGGGAAGGGAGGGGTCTTATCTGAGGTCCGAAGGGCAATCTAAAGGGAAGGTCTGAAGGGTAGTTTAAAAGGGAGGTCTGATCTGAGGTCTGAAGGGTAGTTTAAAGGTCAGGACTAATCAGAGCTCTGAAGGGTTATTTGAAGGGGAGGTCTGATCTAAAGAGTGATTAAAAAGGTTGGTCTGATCTGAGGTCTGTTGAATCTGAGGTTTGATGTCCAATGACGCTGGGCATTTTTCTGCCACTGAGCATCAACAGCAGGGCTTTACGTTTTTCTTTCTATACTGGGCCTTTTCTCTCTTCCACTGAACACCAGGAGTGGGGCATTTTTCTTTCTTCTACTAGTCACCCAAGAATTGCACATTACTAAGTACACCTCAAGTTTTTTTAAATAAAGTTCTTATTTTCTTCTCAGACAGAAAGCATCTGTAATAAAATAGTTTTAGGAAATGATAGTTTGTCCTGAGGTGTATGTGTAATATGTAATATTTTGTGAATAAAGGGAAAAAGGCACACGTGTGTAGTGTATACTGTGCGTACATTCAGACTCTGATTAACTATCCCCTTTTAAACCATTCCCAGTATTCAGCACCATGCACACGTTTGACAGTTTTTGCAAGCTGGCCCTCTTTATTAGTGATGTGTGGGGTGCTTGGAGCGAAGCAAGTTTGCCCGAGTTCACCCAAGCCTTCACAAAACTGGCACACACCTCTTCCAGCCCAATCAGAACCGCTACCTACATTCTATCAATTTGGTCCAGTTAACATAAATCATTAAACTTTATATGAACTCTGATATCTGATTTGGTCTGATTTCTGTCCAATCTCCGAGTTGCTTCCTGTAACTCCCTTTGTAGGCTGAGAGTTGTTGAACTGCCTAACAAAAAGATATTATGGTAACTCCATTCTCACTTCAAGCTGGGTCAATCATAAAGGATAGCAAGAGACTCCTCCCAGCTATGGTACTTGGAAATATTTCCGTGTTTTGAAGACTATTAGTAGCGGCAGCGACATTCCTTGCCCCTTTGTGAGGTGTAGCTGTAGGGCCGGGAATGTCCCGGCTGCAACTGAGGGAGGTGTGTCAGAGACAGTTTACAATAGCTTGGTCGAATTTGGCAAAACTTGGATTGCACCAAGCCCCTGCACATCACTACTTTTCATCAAAGTCTACAGTTGGGAGGTATGCTGGTAGGTAGGTCATCTGGTATCTTATTAAAGCTTCATATAGCTACCAATATACAGCATAGAGTACAATATTGTAGTTCTGGTGCCCTATTTTGCATAGTATTGTACTGTGCTTTTATTGTATATTAAAAACACTTGATATACCTGCATTTCCCTTTCAGACTGCGGCAATACCACAAAGCTCTGCCAACAAGCCGAGACGATTTTATATGAACATCACACAGAAACTTTGGCTGTCTCATAAAACCCTTACATGCTGCCACAGACACACTTAACAGCCATCTCCTGGGTGTCATAACGTAAGCTCGTTTTAATGTGAGATACAAGTAGAAGCTAAAGGGATTGCACCAGACTCCTTGGAACCATACAATTGTTTCTCATTACAGCTACATCCCATGTGTATCACATTTTCCCATCGTCTGCAGTTTTAGGCTCTGTGAATCATGAATCTGCACAGACTCCACCGCTCTCAAAATTATTCAGGATTTAAATGTTCTTTCAGTGCCGGAAAAAATGTCTGTGGTATACATTTTTTTTTTAACGTTTCTTTAAGTTGTTTTGCAAAAAGATTGTCTCGTGTTTTTAATGTTAAGGAAGAATGTGACGAGGAACCTTTCCGTGCTATAAGAGGGGGTACGCCTATTGCTCGGGGTTTGTTTAATCGCTACAATTAGGAACTCCTTGGCCTAATGATGTGCATATGGATTCACATAAAACAAGGTTTGGTGTTATTCTGGAAATTCCATTAGCTACCAGATCTCCTAGTACCAATGATACAAAATAATTATATTCTTCAATATACAGCAAATTAACCATGTTTTGTAAGTTTGTGATATAGAGAAGCATTATGTACTATGGCTTGGACAATCAAGGCAGGATTTAAATATTGCACTGCATATATTCTTTGTGCCATGGATTTAACAATCCACAAACTTTCCTTTGAGACTCTGGTCCATGTTGACATAAATGCAACACACAATGTCCGCATAATTGTCACCTGTATATTGATCCTGTTCTACCACATCCCAAAAGTGTTCTATTGGATTCAGATGCATTGGCTGACCTACTATTTGTCTTTCTACGAAGAAACTGGGATTTTTGTGACCAGTCCCGTCTTCAACTTTTTTGGATGAGCCTGTACCCACTGTAGCCTCAGATCTCGATTCTTGTCCAACGGAAGTGGAACATAATGTGGTCTTCTACTATTTTAGACCATCTGCCTCAAAGTTCAACAGGTTGTACATTCTGAGATGCTTCTCTGCTCACCACAGTCGTAAAGAGTAGCTATCTGAATTGCTGTAGCCTTGCTGACAGCTCAAACCAGTCTGGTTCTGACCATCAAAATCAACAAGGCTTTTCCACATAACTGCTACTTACTTGACATTATTTTTGTTTATGACACCATTCTGAGTAATCATCAGTCACAGAAATACTCAATTTAGGCTAACTGACACCAACAATCATGTTACAGTCAAGACCACAATTTTCCCCCATCCTGTTTGATGTAAACATTAAAATTGAAGCTCCTGGGCTATACTGTATATGATTATGCACGGTTGAATTGTTCTGCTGATAATTGCATGACTAAACAGGTGTAAAAGAGTTCCTAAGAAATTGCTCGGTGAGTGTAAATGTAAATCCCTAAATCACAAAATGTTCATTATTTAAGTGATATTTAAGTGACATTTTTATTTTGGGTAGAGAAACTGAGTGTTGTAACCAGGGCCGGATTTACTCTGTCTGCTGCCCCAAGGCCAGGTTCCTCAAGGCGACCCCCTGCCCATCAAACCCCCAATGGAGATGGGCAACCAGATGGCAAGGGCAGCAGGGTTAGTTTTAATATTTTGTTATTTTTTCTGTATTTAAAAAAAAAAAATTGTATTACTTTTTTTATTTTTACATTTTTTATTTTTTTACTTTTTAAAATGTTATTTATCTTATCATCTTTTACTTATTATTTTTTATAATTATTTCTTATTATTTTTTACTTATATTTATTTAAAAAAAATGTTAATCAAAAAATTATTTTTTTACTTAAAAGAGAACTATGGGGTAAGTGTTACCAACTGCTACTTACTTGACATTATTTTTGTTTATGACACCATTCTGAGTAATCATCAGTCACAGAAATACTCAATTTAGGCTAACTGACACCAACAATCATGTTACAGTCAAGACCACAATTTTCCCCCATCCTGTTTGATGTAAACATTAAAATTGAAGCTCCTGGGCTATACTGTATATGATTATGCACGGTTGAAGTGTTCTGCTGATAATTGCATGACTAAACAGGTGTAAAAGAGTTCCTAAGAAATTGCTCGGTGAGTGTAAATGTAAATCCCTAAATCACAAAATGTTCATTATTTAAGTGATAGAAGTGTACAGAGTTGTATATGAAACTCTGAAAGCCATCATTCGCCTCTCTGAGTGGAAAACAACTGTAAAATGCACGCCATAAGGTTCTGGTTATATGCTAACACAGGAAACTGGAACAATACTTCCACTTCATAATGTCCCTTCTAAGTGCATTTGTGTGAGGGATCTGTATTTTTCTCTTTCAGAGCTTGGCAAGTGTTAAATGGATATGCTTCAAATATTCCCAGTAGAGCATTTTAGATGTTATGCTATTTAACACTTGCTGTGTGGAATGTTTGCCATGTGTTGTGATGAAAGATGAGGCCCATCTTACGGAAATCTTTATCATTTAAAGACATTTTTATTTTGGGTAGAGAAACTGAGTGTTGTAACCAGGGCCGGATTTACTCTGTCTGCTGCCCCAAGGCCAGGTTCCTCAAGGCGTCCCCCTGCCCGTCAAACCCCCAATGGAGATGGGCAACCAGATGGCAAGTGCAGCAGGGTTAGTTTTAATATTTTGTTATTTTTTCTGTATTTAAAAAAAAAAATTGTATTACTTTTTTTATTTTTACATTTTTTTATTTTTAAAATGTTATTTATCTTATCATCTTTTACTTATTATTTTTTATAATTATTTCTTATTATTTTTTACTTATATTTATTTAAAAAAAATGTTAATCAAAAAATTATTTTTTTACTTAAAAGAGAACTATGGGGTAAGTGTTACCATAGTTCTCTTTAGGGTCCCGGGAGACATATTCTAGCGTCCTCCTGTGACCCAAAGCTCAGTATATTGCAATACTGTCAAGATCCACCCAGCTGCGTGAATGACAGCTGGCTCTGCCTTTCCAGTACCTTAACTCTAAAGTTTATTTATTTATTATTGGTATTAGTATAGCGCCGACAATTCACGCAGCGCTTTACATTCACATCAATCCTTGCCCTCAAGGAGCTTACAATCTAAGGTCCCTATCGCACATTCATACATACAGGGCCAATTTAGACAGGAGCCATTTAACCTTCCAGGATGTCTTTGGAGTGTGGGAGGAAACCAGAGTAGCCGGAGGAAACCCATGCAAGCACAGGGAGAAAATGCAAACTCCTTGCAGATAGTGACCTGGCCGGGAGTTTACATCACTATGCCATTACTCGTGGACTACAGGTGGCTACATATGTGAGAATGGTTGGATGCAAGCAAAATCCAACTGTCTCACAATTTGCTCTGGTAGATCCTTGGCCATAAACAGGAACACCCAGATTGTACAGGTGTTCCTGTTAAGCCTTTTGGAGGAAGGAGGTGAAGGTTCAAACCAACATGTTGCAGAATATCCCAGCACCCGCTCTACAGATAGTTATAGGACAGGGCTTTTCTAATCACCTCCTACCCAAAGGTCTGTCAGGTAGGATTGTCTCAGCCTACTCACAGTCATGGGATCATCATCATCTGATGCAGGCACATAAGCAGATAGTTATCTCATATCTAAGTGGAACCTAGATTCTTGACTTTTTATTTTCTGTGTAAACTGTAGGATGCAAGTGCCGTGCAATGTACACACAGCCCATTTATGGCATCTGTAAGATCCTGTGAATGGGCTTGATGCCGGGGAGGATGTAACTCCTGTACACATGTGCAAGACTAACATTAGCAGTGGCCACTCAATAGCCAAAGAGGATGCCTGGGAACCTGGAAGAGCTGGCAGTGAAGATGGCAGCGGGGGGGGGGACGGACGACAGAGTGGGGTACCGGAGATCAATAACCTGCATATCCATGGGTGCTTGCACTTAAGATTCACATTGTGTGCGTCCAAGTGCAAGCACACGGACCTGAAAGATGTGCAGGTTCAGGTCAGTGTGTAGCCGCATGCAGCCACGTTCTCCAATAGGGATGTAAAGACTACTGCCACGCAATAACATGTTGCACCTGTCCCTCTCAAGAGCAGATCTCTGCATGGGCGTGCATGCTAAATCTGCCTGATCGTGTGAATGAGCCATTAGGCCCTGTTCACACTGGGGGTGTATTGCGATTGCGGATCAAACATGCAAAAACCTTTACGATACATGCACAAACGCAGAATGCTCTTGCATTGCCAATTTGCCATTATTAGGTAAAGGCACCCCAAACGCAGCCACGCAAATGTGTTTTTTTCACACAAATCGCATGTGTGAGAACGAGCACGAACGCGTGGGGAAAAGACACAGAACGCATGTTGCCACATTTGTGACATGTACTTCTTTTCCCGTAGTTGGCGCACATCCATGGACCCAATGGGGATCAATGGAGATGCTCACCAAACGTGGAAAAAAAAGTCCCAGTGATGTCCCAGTGTGAATGGAGCCTAAAGGTATATTATATACATGTGAAAGTTAGAGAATGTTACCATGGAAAAAAAAAATGTAATCATATCATTAGATCTTCCTGGGCTGATGAGTTCATGGGGTCTTTGGTAATAACACACAGGAGCCCAGAACAAAAACTTGGCAATGAAGTTTCCCTTGCATTGGCTGTTACTCTATTATTTTTAATATCAGGTAAAGAGTGGAAATGAATAAAATACACTGCAGCAGCCAAATCTATCATAATGACAAGCACAGAGATGAACCTGCACACAAAGATTTCTAGATCCCTGGGACAGAGGCCAGCCGCAAAGGCATGTAAAGTTAATGGAAATCGTCATAACCTGACATATTTTATAAAATGTCATTACCTGGCCTCCAGTAATGGGGAATATTACGTAATTCATCAGCAGCAACATACTCTGAAGTTACTTTATTATATCCAGACCAATATATAGCCAACCATTCTGACCAGACAACAGAAAGGATCAACAAATCATGAACTAAAGAAAGCACTTTGACAGGAATGTATTGTATGCTTAAAGCCAAACTTCGGGCAGATAGAAAAGACGCTGATTAAAGCAGTATTATAGTCATTTTTTGTATTATTTAAAGTGACACTAAATTTAGGAGTTAAATGATAAAAAAACATTCAAGTACCCTAACTATTATCAAAAATGTCTCTTTTTTATGTATCACTCGGCTGTAGATCCTCAAATCATCTCTGAATTGGTGCGGACACTGTCCTTCCTTCTGGAGGGGGGCTACTTTTGTTCCCCATGGTCCCTGTGTGTGTTGTAAAGTAGTCAAAACCCAAAGCTCACTATCCTGATCCTCACTATCCTGATGAACTATAACTTTGAAACAAATTAGTAAACTAAACATGAGATTGTAGTCCATCACGGGAGCGAGCTTGGGGTGGTGACTACTTTACAACACACACAGGGACCATGGGGAACAAAAGTAGCCCCCCTCCAGAAGAAAGGGCAGTGTCACCACCAATTCAGAGATGGTTTGAGGATCTACAGCCGAGTGATACACAAATAAGATACATATTTGTTAATAGTTACGGTACTTGAATGCATTTTTAAGATTTAACTCCTAAATTTAGTGTCACTTTAATGTATTGTTTTAAATGTAAGCAGTGGAAGTACCAGAATTTGACCTAATATCAGTCTCTCTCTGTACAGCAAAGTTCACACTTGGGGAGTGAGAAGCAGCACATGCAATTGTGCTGCAGTGCATGGAGCACCCTGATGGCAGGAAAGAGCAGAGTGACAGAGAGATTCACTCTTTAGTTCTCTTCTCCCTTTTGCTGTACTAAGTAAGCTTTTATCTTATTGCAGCCATGGTTTTTATATACTGTATATTCACAATGTTCCTTTGTACTATACCTATGTCCTGGACCCCCGAAATGCATTGGCTATTCTACCAATCTGGTCCCTAAATCTGATCACCAATAGCGAGACTTGAGAGGTACTAAGGGGTTGGATGAAGTTCTAGTTTTTAGAATAAGACATAATAGTAACAATAATAAAGCTAGCATACCTAACATAGCATAAAATGAATGGTTGAAAATAGAGTGTCTTAGGCTAGGTTCACACACAGGTGGCCAAGGGGCAGTAAAATAGGCGGGTGAGCCACATTTTTTACCATGCTCTGATTGCCAACCTGCACACTCAAGACCATCCACATTGTAGCGGCAGTTTTAACTTTATATCTCACATTTGGGACTACGCTGTATCTAGGCAGTTGGCATACAGTTGCAACGCAGTATTTCAATGTAAAATGGGATGAAAAAAAGCATCTAGGAAGCAGTATTAGCCATCAAATGCATGCAAGCTGCCACCACAGATGCTTTTCAGGGGAACAGTACATCATGACGCCCATGTGAAAGAGTACTAGTGTAGAAATTTTGTGAAGTGAGCCTAATGCAGGAAAACAGCTCTGGAGCTCTTGCCTCCCCCCGAACTGACCACTGAATGAATTGGGCTCTCCTAGCTGGTCTAGGGTTCACAGTTCCATTGCTGCCCCAAAAGCAGTTACCGACCCACCAGTGGTGACCAATAAACTGGCTTCCACACTAAGGCTTTGATACTTGATGAACTTTGATTTACCAACTTTGGGAGAGAGGATTAGGGTACAGAACACCCAGGATGTTGGAGACTCCAAATTGAGGAAACATAGTATCTGCAGCTTTCACAGAGAGAGAAAGAGAACCTTCGAGCCAACCCAGTAGTCTAGCTCCTGGCTGCAAGGTACTAGATGCTGTAACTACCAATCCATTGAAAAGAGATCACCATACTTCAGTAAAGGACCCACTTCCCAGGCTCCTTGTGCATACTGAAGTTCCTCTATGGCATCTCCATTGCCAAGCTTAACTCATTAGTTCGAAGTCCCAGACCTCAGTCCAAACACATGGTTATACTCCTTAAAAAGCCGTCCTAGGAGTACCAGACAATCCACAACATCCGTCCCCCAGGCAGTTAACTGCTACTTACTTGACATTATTTTTGTTTATGACACCATTCTGAGTAATCATCAGTCACAGAAATACTCAATTTAGGCTAACTGACACCAACAATCATGTTACAGTCAAGACCACAATTTTCCCCCATCCTGTTTGATGTAAACATTAAAATTGAAGCTCCTGGGCTATACTGTATATGATTATGCACGGTTGAATTGTTCTGCTGATAATTGCATGACTAAACAGGTGTAAAAGAGTTCCTAAGAAATTGCTCGGTGAGTGTAAATGTAAATCCCTAAATCACAAAATGTTCATTATTTAAGTGATATTTAAGTGACATTTTTATTTTGGGTAGAGAAACTGAGTGTTGTAACCAGGGCCGGATTTACTCTGTCTGCTGCCCCAAGGCCAGGTTCCTCAAGGCGACCCCCTGCCCATCAAACCCCCAATGGAGATGGGCAACCAGATGGCAAGGGCAGCAGGGTTAGTTTTAATATTTTGTTATTTTTTCTGTATTTAAAAAAAAAAAATTGTATTACTTTTTTTATTTTTACATTTTTTATTTTTTTACTTTTTAAAATGTTATTTATCTTATCATCTTTTACTTATTATTTTTTATAATTATTTCTTATTATTTTTTACTTATATTTATTTAAAAAAAATGTTAATCAAAAAATTATTTTTTTACTTAAAAGAGAACTATGGGGTAAGTGTTACCATAGTTCTCTTTAGGGTCCCGGGAGACATATTCTAGCGTCCTCCTGTGACCCAAAGCTCAGTATATTGCAATACTGTCAAGATCCACCCAGCTGCGTGAATGACAGCTGGCTCTGCCTTTCCAGTACCTTAACTCTAAAGTTTATTTATTTATTATTGGTATTAGTATAGCGCCGACAATTCACGCAGCGCTTTACATTCACATCAATCCTTGCCCTCAAGGAGCTTACAATCTAAGGTCCCTATCGCACATTCATACATACAGGGCCAATTTAGACAGGAGCCATTTAACCTTCCAGGATGTCTTTGGAGTGTGGGAGGAAACCAGAGTAGCCGGAGGAAACCCATGCAAGCACAGGGAGAAAATGCAAACTCCTTGCAGATAGTGACCTGGCCGGGAGTTTACATCACTATGCCATTACTCGTGGACTACAGGTGGCTACATATGTGAGAATGGTTGGATGCAAGCAAAATCCAACTGTCTCACAATTTGCTCTGGTAGATCCTTGGCCATAAACAGGAACACCCAGATTGTACAGGTGTTCCTGTTAAGCCTTTTGGAGGAAGGAGGTGAAGGTTCAAACCAACATGTTGCAGAATATCCCAGCACCCGCTCTACAGATAGTTATAGGACAGGGCTTTTCTAATCACCTCCTACCCAAAGGTCTGTCAGGTAGGATTGTCTCAGCCTACTCACAGTCATGGGATCATCATCATCTGATGCAGGCACATAAGCAGATAGTTATCTCATATCTAAGTGGAACCTAGATTCTTGACTTTTTATTTTCTGTGTAAACTGTAGGATGCAAGTGCCGTGCAATGTACACACAGCCCATTTATGGCATCTGTAAGATCCTGTGAATGGGCTTGATGCCGGGGAGGATGTAACTCCTGTACACATGTGCAAGACTAACATTAGCAGTGGCCACTCAATAGCCAAAGAGGATGCCTGGGAACCTGGAAGAGCTGGCAGTGAAGATGGCAGCGGGGGGGGGGACGGACGACAGAGTGGGGTACCGGAGATCAATAACCTGCATATCCATGGGTGCTTGCACTTAAGATTCACATTGTGTGCGTCCAAGTGCAAGCACACGGACCTGAAAGATGTGCAGGTTCAGGTCAGTGTGTAGCCGCATGCAGCCACGTTCTCCAATAGGGATGTAAAGACTACTGCCACGCAATAACATGTTGCACCTGTCCCTCTCAAGAGCAGATCTCTGCATGGGCGTGCATGCTAAATCTGCCTGATCGTGTGAATGAGCCATTAGGCCCTGTTCACACTGGGGGTGTATTGCGATTGCGGATCAAACATGCAAAAACCTTTACGATACATGCACAAACGCAGAATGCTCTTGCATTGCCAATTTGCCATTATTAGGTAAAGGCACCCCAAACGCAGCCACGCAAATGTGTTTTTTTCACACAAATCGCATGTGTGAGAACGAGCACGAACGCGTGGGGAAAAGACACAGAACGCATGTTGCCACATTTGTGACATGTACTTCTTTTCCCGTAGTTGGCGCACATCCATGGACCCAATGGGGATCAATGGAGATGCTCACCAAACGTGGAAAAAAAAGTCCCAGTGATGTCCCAGTGTGAATGGAGCCTAAAGGTATATTATATACATGTGAAAGTTAGAGAATGTTACCATGGAAAAAAAAAATGTAATCATATCATTAGATCTTCCTGGGCTGATGAGTTCATGGGGTCTTTGGTAATAACACACAGGAGCCCAGAACAAAAACTTGGCAATGAAGTTTCCCTTGCATTGGCTGTTACTCTATTATTTTTAATATCAGGTAAAGAGTGGAAATGAATAAAATACACTGCAGCAGCCAAATCTATCATAATGACAAGCACAGAGATGAACCTGCACACAAAGATTTCTAGATCCCTGGGACAGAGGCCAGCCGCAAAGGCATGTAAAGTTAATGGAAATCGTCATAACCTGACATATTTTATAAAATGTCATTACCTGGCCTCCAGTAATGGGGAATATTACGTAATTCATCAGCAGCAACATACTCTGAAGTTACTTTATTATATCCAGACCAATATATAGCCAACCATTCTGACCAGACAACAGAAAGGATCAACAAATCATGAACTAAAGAAAGCACTTTGACAGGAATGTATTGTATGCTTAAAGCCAAACTTCGGGCAGATAGAAAAGACGCTGATTAAAGCAGTATTATAGTCATTTTTTGTATTATTTAAAGTGACACTAAATTTAGGAGTTAAATGATAAAAAAACATTCAAGTACCCTAACTATTATCAAAAATGTCTCTTTTTTATGTATCACTCGGCTGTAGATCCTCAAATCATCTCTGAATTGGTGCGGACACTGTCCTTCCTTCTGGAGGGGGGCTACTTTTGTTCCCCATGGTCCCTGTGTGTGTTGTAAAGTAGTCAAAACCCAAAGCTCACTATCCTGATCCTCACTATCCTGATGAACTATAACTTTGAAACAAATTAGTAAACTTAACATGAGATTGTAGTCCATCACGGGAGCGAGCTTGGGGTGGTGACTACTTTACAACACACACAGGGACCATGGGGAACAAAAGTAGCCCCCCTCCAGAAGGAAGGACAGTGTCCGCACCAATTCAGAGATGATTTGAGGATCTACAGCCGAGTGATACACAAATAAGATACATATTTGTTAATAGTTACGGTACTTGAATGCATTTTTAAGATTTAACTCCTAAATTTAGTGTCACTTTAATGTATTGTTTTAAATGTAAGCAGTGGAAGTACCAGAATTTGACCTAATATCAGTCTCTCTCTGTACAGCAAAGTTCACACTTGGGGAGTGAGAAGCAGCACATGCAATTGTGCTGCAGTGCATGGAGCACCCTGATGGCAGGAAAGAGCAGAGTGACAGAGAGATTCACTCTTTAGTTCTCTTCTCCCTTTTGCTGTACTAAGTAAGCTTTTATCTTATTGCAGCCATGGTTTTTATATACTGTATATTCACAATGTTCCTTTGTACTATACCTATGTCCTGGACCCCCGAAATGCATTGGCTATTCTACCAATCTGGTCCCTAAATCTGATCACCAATAGCGAGACTTGAGAGGTACTAAGGGGTTGGATGAAGTTCTAGTTTTTAGAATAAGACATAATAGTAACAATAATAAAGCTAGCATACCTAACATAGCATAAAATGAATGGTTGAAAATAGAGTGTCTTAGGCTAGGTTCACACACAGGTGGCCAAGGGGCAGTAAAATAGGCGGGTGAGCCACATTTTTTACCATGCTCTGATTGCCAACCTGCACACTCAAGACCATCCACATTGTAGCGGCAGTTTTAACTTTATATCTCACATTTGGGACTACGCTGTATCTAGGCAGTTGGCATACAGTTGCAACGCAGTATTTCAATGTAAAATGGGATGAAAAAAAGCATCTAGGAAGCAGTATTAGCCATCAAATGCATGCAAGCTGCCACCACAGATGCTTTTCAGGGGAACAGTACATCATGACGCCCATGTGAAAGAGTACTAGTGTAGAAATTTTGTGAAGTGAGCCTAATGCAGGAAAACAGCTCTGGAGCTCTTGCCTCCCCCCGAACTGACCACTGAATGAATTGGGCTCTCCTAGCTGGTCTAGGGTTCACAGTTCCATTGCTGCCCCAAAAGCAGTTACCGACCCACCAGTGGTGACCAATAAACTGGCTTCCACACTAAGGCTTTGATACTTGATGAACTTTGATTTACCAACTTTGGGAGAGAGGATTAGGGTACAGAACACCCAGGATGTTGGAGACTCCAAATTGAGGAAACATAGTATCTGCAGCTTTCACAGAGAGAGAAAGAGAACCTTCGAGCCAACCCAGTAGTCTAGCTCCTGGCTGCAAGGTACTAGATGCTGTAACTACCAATCCATTGAAAAGAGATCACCATACTTCAGTAAAGGACCCACTTCCCAGGCTCCTTGTGCATACTGAAGTTCCTCTATGGCATCTCCATTGCCAAGCTTAACTCATTAGTTCGAAGTCCCAGACCTCAGTCCAAACACATGGTTATACTCCTTAAAAAGCCGTCCTAGGAGTACCAGACAATCCACAACATCCGTCCCCCAGGCAGCAGCCCAAGGTCACTCCTGAACAGTTATACCCTCTCCCAGCATGCACCACTGGCAATAATCCTCCTAGTGGTTGGCCATTGAATTACAAACATTCTTCACTCGGATTTGTGCATCTTCCCATACTATTACCAGGGTCACTCCCCAGCAGCAAGAAAGATACCAGTCTAGCTCCTCATTTGCTATTTGCTTCTGGACTCCCCAGCAACGGGTAGAAGTAAACAATCACCAGAGCTTAAAAGAAAAAGCCAAACTATCAATCAGAATTAGACTGACTACAGTCTGATAGCTTCTAAATGTAAATAGATACTCCTTAAAGCAGGGTGGCTAGACAAGATTATAAAAAATTAGAGCAGATACCATTTACATTGTGCGATCTTCACCATCACTTTTCATGCACGCTCCATATTCTACATTATCTAACACAGCTGCAAAAAGTTTACAACTTTTCGGACGCTTGTGCACCAATATTCCAGTACATTTTTGTCCCGCTGCCCTCTGCTGGATGACTTGGTTTAATACAACTACCTGCAGCCATAGTTAGTTTGTATCACTACCCACTGAAGGTGAATTACAAACCTTGAGAGTCCATTCAGTCCATTTGTGTTGGAGCTGTACTGGCTGTTGTTTCCAGCGCAGCCCCAACGCAAGACAAGACAATTTGCCTTGTCACAGATGGGCTCAGTTCACACCGCTGCATTGCAATGGGAAAGCGGTGGTGTGTGCTGAAAAAAAAGTACGGCATGCTGTATTTTTTTTCAGCGCAGCAGGATGCGAAAATGGTTTAGCCATCTAGCACTCCGGTGTGCCCATAGAACTGAATGAAATGTCACTTGTGACAATTTAATAAAGTTCTAACAAAAAAACTAAATCAGAGCATTGGCACTGTGCTGGGGCACCGCACACCAGACGCTGTGCAATTAGTGTAGCGTCTTGCGCAAATGGACCCTGATACTGTAATGCAGTGTTTCTCAACTTTTTTTACACTCACGCCACCTTTTAAAAGTATGCCAAGTCTTGAGGCACCCAAATAAAAAATATAAATCACGTAAATGTAAAAAAACATGTGTAGTTCCTCTCGCTCCACAATCAATACCAAACCCTTATCCTAGACAAGGGACTGGCATGTATTTTAAACAAACCAAAAAAAAAAAAAAAAAATAAAATTTCTCCCCATTCACATCAGGAGCCCCTTCACATCAGAAATCCCCCCCACTTCACATTAGAAGCCCCCATAACATCAGGGTCCCCCCATTTAGTAAAAATATGAAGCCACCCATGACAAAGCAGGCAGGAACCCCAGGGTGCCCTGGCACCCTGGTTGAGAAAAGCGGTTGAAGAGGTTTACTGAGGACAAGCTGGGACCTCCACACTAAGATCTCTCTATGCTCCAACGCCTGTGCATAATTATGACTCTCCCCTGGAAGTTCTCATTATCACACAGAGGTTTTCTATGATGTGGGAAATCTCTGCACCTGAGTGAGTGCCCCCTTTTCTCCATAGTAAAGGGAATAATCATTTCATAACACATATGCAACACTACAATGAAAGCTGACTCAGGGAAAACAGCTCAGCAGGTATAGTGATGCAGGCTGACCAAAATTGTTACTCATCATTGGCAATGTTATAACAGAGGCTGGCTTCACACCTTTGCACTGCATTAAATTGTGGTGGGTTGCAGTGTCATTCATTTAGACTGGCACCCCGCCGCATGAGTGGTGACGGACCTGCATTTCAACGCACCACATCGCCCATTCCGTGTTTTGGGGAGCACTACATTTAAAAATTGCACAGGCTTGGATTTTGGATTGATTTTCTAAAAGAGTCGGCTGCATTAACACGGTGCACTTTGATGTGTGAAATACTGAGTGTTAACGTGTGTGCAGCAACACACCAAGACATAACGCCCAAGTGTGAATGAGGCCTTCCATTATCAGGTATTAACTGTGTTCATTGCAGGGTCTGGTTGGCTGGTTTCTTTCTTGTAAAGGTATATATGTAGTTTAAGTATTCATTTTCTTTTTCTATTTGGTAACTTTTAATATTAAGGCAAGATTCACATCAAGATCTGTGCACATCTCTGATTCAGAAACAACACAGGGAACTTTCATTCCAAAAAGGAGAGGCAGCCTGCAAATTTATCTCATTACAAGTGTCCTTTAAAGCAGAGCAAAAGTCTGTAAGATTTACCATCTCTCCAGCAATGATTTATCCAGAGCTCCTTTGTCTGTGCTGGCATCTTCTCCCCTCTTCTACCGGGTTCTGTGTCTTTGATCTTGATTGCCCAGTTCAGGATGACATAACCTCTGCACATTTATCCCAGCACCACACAAGCCAAGAATGTAGCGGTGTAGTGGTTAGCACTTCTGCCTTGCAGCACTGGGGGTGCTTGGTTCAAATCCTGGTCAGGGTACCACCTGCAAGGAGTCTCTGTGCTTGTGTGGGTTTCCTCCTGCACTCCAAAGACATGTAGGTAAACTGGCCCTATATGAGATAGGAACCTTAAATTGTCCCTCCTTGAGGGCAGGGACTAATGTGAATGTGCAACTATGTAAAGGGCTGCATAAATTGATGGCACTATATAACAACCTTAAAGTGACATTAAAATCAACCCCCTCCCCCCCCCATGTTAATGTCCGCACTTACCTTAAATGATGTCTCTTAATCCGATCTTCCTCTTCTTTTCAGCCTTCTCTCCAGCGCTGTGGCGGGTGTCCGATCCAGCGCTGACTCCTCTGTCCTTGCTGGCACTTCCGATCCCACGGAGACTGCATGCGGGTGCACGCGTCCATAGGCTTACCTTGTGTCTCTCCTCGTCTCCCGGCCAAAATCCGAACTGCGCATGTGACCGCCCCAAGATGCTTTGCGGCCGCCCGATCAGTTTCTTATTCTCGGATGGGAGCGCGCGGCAAAGACGGGGTAAGTTCTAACCACTGTTAAAGCGTTTTGGTTTTTTTACTTTTTGCATATACAGTATCTACTGCTTGCTAGCAGTAGATATATGCAAAAAAAAACGGAGGGTTTAGAAACCCTTTAAGTATATTGAGTCTCTCATGTGCAGCTCTGTGTACATCTAGCAGAAGAGAAGCTTTTACTGTAGAGACTTACGCAGTCTTTTCTGCTATAAAAGCTTACCTGCCAGCGATTTCCCTCATTAGGACTATAATTCAGCTTGTAACACTCCATAAAAGTCTATACACACAGCCCTGCTAAAGAAACTTATGTATCATAGGAGACAGCCAAAGTACAAAAAAGACTGTCAGGGGCTATCCAAGTTACATCTATAATTGTACAAAAACCCATACAGAGCTGTAGGGCACCTCAACACACAGATGTAATTCTCTGTACAATGCAGGGCACAGTTACTATTTGTTTTGTGTTAAGATGCGTTGATAGCCCATTCACAGCCCATTTAAAATCCAACACAGGAAGTATGTTACACATTGGGTGAACAAGCCATAAAGTCTACCGCCTCCTACCATCTTGCTGACATAGCTAATGTTACCCATGCATATATCCAAGCCTGACCATACTTTAAAACCAATTCATAGACAGGTAGTTGAGCCACACTGATGTATACCACAAACCAGTTTATATCTACATGACACACTGCAGTTTGAATGCCTTGTGTAAAGGAAGGTATAGTCAGCATCATGCCATTCACTGTCCCCCAACATGGGCCTAAGACTGAGGATCTTATGATTTTTAAGCAAACATGTGAACTAGCTAGACTCCTTAATCTATCTGATTCTAGTCTATATAACTGCAGAATTCAATGGAATGTATGTGTGTACATGGAGAAAAAGGCACACCACCAAAGCCAGGTCATCCACAAGGTCAACCTAAGCAGGATCCTTGGGACAGGTGGATGCCCAAGGGGCCCAGCTACAACCCTTATGCTTCTGCAGAAAGCCAGGGAGGTTGTGCAATTGGTAAAAGTTGTGAACCTGTCTGCCAGTTCACAAGGGAGGATGGACTTGTAGGCAGTTGGTGTCTAAAGCAGCTGGGCCATGCCAATACAGAAAATGGAGATGGAGTGGCTTCTCTGAACCCATTACAATTCCTATTAATGTCAATAGAAGGGATGGGGAGGGGGGCAAAGCTGCTACCATGTGTAGGCTCTTTTCTCCATTAAGACTAACAAAATATTGCTAAATGTGGTAGCTCTGCGTCTGCGGTCTATATTTTATGCATATAGCCGCTGAGATTATAACTGACCCTTAGTGACTCTCTGCTGCAATATTAAGGTATCCCTGGCTTTCTGTTTTCCCACATCCATTCCAATGCTGTCTATTTAAACAGCAGATGATACCATTATGAAATTAATGTAAAGAAGGTCTGCCAACATTATGAAATTAAAGTATGGAAGGTAACAGCTGGTTCCAAAACACTGAAATGATATGATTCATTTGACTTTCAAAGCTGAACTCTGGCTAAATACACACAATAAATACATGTATAAAAGCTATTTTAACTGCTGAAGGATTTGTACTTCTGTAAATCCAGTCCTGAGAGTTAAACAGCTCTGTTATATATATTTTTATTATTATTATTTATTTATTTCTTTTTAAATCAACTTTTGCATAAAAGTTCTAAAATATAATCAACAAGCTCTTAGTTTAGGGAAATACGTTTGCTTACTGAGTTTGTTTACTCAGCTTATTTTTCCTTATGAAAGCTTTTTGACCACCCTGGCATTATATTGCGACACACGCAGATGAAAATAATCTGTTTGTATAAAGCACTAGTGTTGCATTAGCAAAAAAACAAAAATGGATTTGCGCAGGCAGCGACTGGGGCAATAAATCTGTTTTTACTGATTTCCTATTTCCAAATCTGAAAGACATTACACATTCTTGCATTAGCAGCTGACCCGGCATATTACCCAACTTCTTAGGAGATTGAAGTAAATAATAGATGGATAATTTTTCTGTTTATTTATGCTTTACTGTCCAAGGAGTCCAACTCCGGCCAAAATGTTTCTTTTAGTTTTAGATAGGATGGAAAGGTTTTATTTCTTTGCCTCTGTTGGGGAGATTTCCCCTCACTTCCTGTCCCTGTGACAACCATCCATGAAATAGGAGGTCCGTCTGCTTAGAACCCCTGTCAGTATTTATTGCAGCCTGTGTCCATGCTCGGTAGATTTACTGTCACTTTATGTACTAGTGATTATTGTTACTGAATCAGAAAGTGATGGGAAATCAAAATAGAACTAGAGGTGAGGAGAAACTTTGTGATGGGCACACCTGGATCGGTGACAACTATCTGAAAGGGGAATTTTCTCTCTTTTTGCATTCTTAGCGTAGGTGGCTGTTGCCAGCCAATTGTCTGAAGCTGCAAACATGTGCAAACTATCCCCATCTAATACCGTGTTTCCCCGAAAATAAGATACTGTCTTATATTTTTTTCCCCCCAAAAAAACACACTAGGTCTTATTTTCAGGGGATGTCTTATTTTTTTCCCCTTCTCCAGTACTGTATTATACAGTACATTACGTACCGGTATCTCTGCTCTGTGTGACAGCAGTGTGTCTCAGCCTCCACAGCATATTTTATCATCATCAATTAATTAGAGATGTTTTATAAAACAGTTTTATCTCTATTATTTAAATTATAGTTAAAAAAAAAGTATGTGAGGGGATGTTCAATGGGGACATTATAGACTGCATACTTTCCCCATTGAGGATCCCCTCACATACCTTTTTTCTACCATAATTTAAATAATACGGTAGAGATAAAACTGTTTTATAAAACATCTCTAATTAATTGAAGATGATAAAATATGCTGAGGCACACTGCTGTCACACAGAGCAGAGATACCGGTATGTAATGTACTGAGAATTGGAGTGAAAGAATAGTATTGTGACTGTCACAGTACGGTACCTGGCTGTGGGGGTGAGAGAGGTAAGGAGGGGGTGAGAGAGGTAAGGAATGCGGGGGCCAGAAAGTTTTTTGCGATCGTGCAGACAGGAGACAAGCTGCACATACCGGTATCATTGATTTTTACACTCCTTGCTACACTCCAACTGGCTGCTTGGATGCATGTACATGTGCGCCCCCTACCGCCGAACTAGGTCTTATTTTCGGGGTAGGTCTTATCCCTGAAGATAGCGATAGGTCTTATTTTCGGGGAAACACGGTAGCAGCAAAATTGTGCTGGAAATTCCATTAGCTGCAAGTCACAGACGTATGCTTCTTTACATTCATAAGGTTGAGACTCTCTAGGGGTGTGCATCTTCAGACCTCCAGCTGTGGTGATACAAATCCCAGCATGCTTTAGTCTGTGGGTGCCGTGGCTGTGGCTATCAGAGACTTGCAATGCACCATGGGACTTGTAGTTCCACCACAGCTGGGGGGCCAAAGTTGCCTACCCCTGCTCTAGGGCATCTTGTTTTTTATTTTACTTACTGTATATGTCCATATATATAATGCATTATTGAATACTTTTTTTTTAACCCTACAGGATGTGTAAAAAAAAAAAAAAAAATGTAACATGTTATATAAAAGACTACAATGTGTCTTCTTACCTTGATACCACAAGGGGCAGGATCAGCATTTTCAGCATCCGCATGAGGAGCTCCCCAGGAAACTGGAAGTAACTAATCTCCTGTAAGAAACAGCACAGAAAATCCACTAGGGTCACACATCGTTGCATTGTTGTCTGTGATTCGCTAAATAACTATAAAAACATAGTTTTACAGTAAAAATAATATATGTGGCTATCTAGCATTGCCTAACATACCCTAGCAATAGAAATCCAAAAATAAATATAATCCAAAAAGTCCACTCTGCGACTCCCAAGACCTCCTGCTCTCTATCTCCCTCTCACCCCCAGCTCACTGATGTCACCGGCAGGGCTGGCCTTAGGCCTTTAGGCGCCCTGTGCGAGAAAGCTTTACAGCGCCCTTCAGTGACCACACTCCTCAGTGGCCACACCCTTTAGTGGCCACACCCCCGCTTTAAAAGCTTTTACCGCTCATCAGTTTAGTGTTATCAGTGATTGATAGCCCTACAATTATTGCTCTCATTCCGACGTTCGCAGCGATATGTAACATGTGTCCCCCCCTGTGAGGGGGGGGGGGGGCGGACGAGGGTGCGCTGTCATATCGGATGGCCAGCGCCCAGCGGTGAGCTATTGCTTTCTGACATTGTGACATGTGAACACCTCTCCACAGTTCAGGTGCAAAAAGCCAGCTCCATTAAGAGATGGTTTGACCAGTTTGGTCTGGAGGAACTCCAAAGGCCTGTGCACAGTCCTGACCTCAACCCTACTGAACACCTTTGGATGAATTGATATGTTGATTCCAAGCCACATCTTCTCATCCAACATCAGTACTTCACTTTTCAAATGCTCTTTTTGGCTGAATGGGGACAAATTTGCACAGGCACACTCCACATTCTTGTGGAAATCCTTCCCTGAGAAGTGGAGTCTGTTATAGTAGAAAGGAGAAGGCGGGGGGCAACTTTATATGAATTCCCATGGTATCGGAATGAGATGTCCAACAAGCTCATAGAGATGTGATGGTCAGGTGTACACACACTTAAAGGAGAACTATGGGGTTAAGGCTTTTCCCCATAGTTCTCCTTAGGGTAACGGGAGGACACAAACTAGCGTCCTCCTGTCACCCTAGGCTCAGTATACCGCGAGCTGTAGCTCACGGTATACTGAGACGCCGCAGTATACCGCGAGCTGCTGCTAGCGGTATACTGAGACGCCGCAGCTGAAGCGGATCCCGACAATTATGTCTGGATCCGCCCAGCTGCGTGACTGGCAGCTGGCTCTGCCTATCTAGAGGCAGAGCCAGCTGTACCCACCCCCTCCCCCGTCCCTTCCGCCAGTCAGCGCTGGCGGATCGGAGTGGGGAGGGGGCAATCCAGCCCCTCCCCTGTCAAGGCAGAGAGCCGTGACAGGATCGAGAGGTGAGCGAACGCTGGTATGTGTTCACTCACCTCCTGATCTACTAAGCCGACCTGTGACAGTTTCATTGTCACAGGTCGGCTAGAACTATGAGGTGAGTGAAAAGCACTCACCTCATAGTTCTTCTTTAAGCCATATAGTGCACAATAGTGACAAGCCTGGGCTTGGTGTGAACCCAATTCACCTGAGCTTGTCCAATCACGCTCAAAACTGTAACTGCCACCCCCTCCTCCCAACCCAATCAGTTGGGAGAGGCACATTGCCTGCCCAGCAGCTATAAGTCACAAAGGGGTGGCAATTGCCGCCACTGATAGGGCCCAGAAGGGGGGAGTGGTGGTCACAGTTTTGAGTGTACTTCACTTTGAGCGAACTGGGTTTGCACCATGCCCAGGCTCATCTCTAGTATACAAGAGTCATTGTGCTGAGGTCCCTCTAGTGGCTAACTAGTAATCTCTACATTTAGTACAGCAACAAAAATTATGTAAAAGCAAGCCAATAAAAATGTGGAATTCATATACAAAGTTAATATATGGTAAAGTCTGCAATAATAACTCCATATATGTGCTGTAAATACATTATACTCTTTTTGGAGCTTACCGTTAATTAAACATGAGGCTTCATAGTATGCACCATAAGGTGTACCATACTTACCATACTTACCATGTCTACCATACCTGTAGCATTGCTCTAAACCCTTTAATGCAGAACCCCGAGACAACCTGGCTCATGGAGTATGTAGAGAACAGGCCAGGCCCCTCCCCCATCCCAAAATGCACAAAATAGTTTGCAGCAAAGGTGCAAATTCATCTTTGCACGTCCTGGTGCATATTATGAATATGCAGCCTCACCTGTGGTTTCCAAGATTGTTTTAAGTCAATATGTATGTGAATTTTAAACCCCATCTTTATCTCTCCCTCTACATTAACAGATATACAGCAATGTACAGTCATTACAATAATGGCTGCATGGCATTTCTATGGAAGTGTTTCCTGATGATGACAACAGAGGACTATGCCTAATGTGTGCTGAAACAGCCACTTGTGGTTTCCATCAGAAGCCTATTTGGCAACACAAGAGCCCATATGGAAGACAGCAAGAGAGCTTTGTCACACTATAACAGGAGGTTCCTATGTGAGGACCATCGTGGCAAGAACACAAGGGAGTTTTTTCAATTAAAGCTGCAAACTTAAACATATTGGAAATTACTTTTGAATTTACATTAACATGTTAAATCTTTTATGAGATTTTAGTGATTGGGTTTACATATACTTGGGAAAACATGTAAAAACTGATGATCTAAAGCTTCACGGACTTGTGCAACAGCACTGCACGAGATGCTCTCAGATACGCTAGCTCAGCCGCTAGGATGTCCACAACTATGAAAACACGCTACTGACCTGCTCAGAGAGCCTCTTTGTCCTGAGGAAGAATCCCAAAAGACATCCCACAATAACAGACAGTACAGAAAGAATAAGCAGCCCATTCCTCTTGCACACATCTTTGACTCTGGCCAGTACGGCATCCAGGGCCCCTGCCATGGTGTCCTCACGGTTTCCAGGGGACGATCAGCGCCCCACAGAGGGACTGCGCCGCTCTGTGACAAGCCAACTCACGCTCCCCAGAGATCAGATCAAAGCTAGCGCAGGCTGGCCAACCCGCAAGGTCACCCCTCATCCATAAGCCACACAAGCCTGCAGCTGGCATTACTGTCCCAAATTAATACCCCCAATCCTATTACTGACTTCATCATTAGGATCCTGGGAGGAGATTAGGGAGCTCGGGATAATTTGAAAAGAATATGACTGCAAAGAAATAAAGGATGCAAGACTGAAGAAACATAAAGGAAGGCAGCTTTATAATTGTAACAGAAATACATAACACTAAGAGAAGAAAATCAGATTCAAATTCCCTAATTGGCCATTTTTTCAGCTGTTTATAAAGTGGAAAATTTTTGTGGCCAAAAATAATATTAAATAAGCATGTCTGTTCTTATCTTATAATATACACTTTAAAGTGCATGATATCTGTAAATACGTGACCTATTTATTGGATGATGTAAACAACTAATAAATATCAACAACTAGTAAATATCATACAATTAAAAAAAAAAAATGCTCTAAAATAAATAATTGAGTTACTGTCACTATATCAATATATTTATTGAAATTGAAAGCAACAAATAAATAAATAATTCAATATTTATAAATCATACTTTACCAAACAATAAAGTTACAAGGTACGGGAATAATAATAATACTGAGAATAAATAATTCAACTAACAATTAGTGAGTAGCTGTGTTTCTAGTTATAATAATCAAATAATCAGTACTAATTAAATCACAAATGTAGTAATTAATACTTAATTGCTTAAATATAAATGTATTTGCCCTAACTCACGCTCCCCAGAGAGCGTTATGTTATGTTTTAACATACTAACACGCGTTGATTAATATGCAACATCAATAATAATGTTCAGGAAGATTCCCCAATTTGCTCCCAAGGTCACTTGCTCTGGAATTTTCTTCTGTCCTGTAGATCCTAACTTTAAGACTCTGTTTGGATATCTTATATCTAATATCTTTGTAGGTTGCGGTCCCACAGCCTTGCAGCTAACATATTCCATGTCTAGAGACATTCATGTATGAGTCCAATATGGTTTCTACTAGCATGCTACATACTTCCTGATGTCTCGAGACCTTTATGTACGAACCCAATCTAGTGTCTACTAACATGATACATACTTTCTGATGTCTCCAGACCTTCATGCATGAGCCCGATATGGTGTCTACTAACTTGTTACATAGTTTCTGATGTCTCCTGAGCTTCATGTATGAACCCCATATGGTGTCTACTAACTTGTTACATAGTTCCTGATGTCTCCAGACCTTCGTGTATGAACCCCATATGGTGTCTACTAACTTGTTACATAGTTCCTGATGTCTCCAGAGCTTCATGTATGAACCCCATATGGTTTCTACTAACTTGTTACATACTTCCTGATGTCTCAAGACCTTCGTGTATGGCTTATTCATATGTAAATTGTGCCACCCATTCATATGCAAGTATCACAGTTAAGACTACTTTCAGTGGGGGGCCAGTAGCCACTATCTTAATTCTGGTTGCCCCTGTCTGCCTGACATCTTGTGTCCGGGTTTCTGCTGCCATGAAACCCGAACACAGCATTCAAAACCTGGACTGTCCGGGTGAATCCTGGACAGGTGGCAACCCTACTACTAACATGCTAATTACTTCCTGGTGTCTCCAGACCTTCGTGTATAAACACAACATGGTGTCACTGTCTACTAACATGTTACATACTTCCTGATGTCTAGAGACCTTTATGTATCAACCCAATATGGTGGCTACTAACATGTTTCTTACTTCCTGGTGTCTGAAGACCTTTATTACTTCCTGATGTCTAGCCACCCTAATGTACATACCGAATGTGGTGTCTACATCTAGCACTGTTTATGCATCCCACTGGTGGCTAGTTGGGTTTGCTTCAATCATCTTGCCATCTGGTATTTTTACCTTGCTATCTTGTGCTCAAATTCCCTCATCATCTATCATCAAAACAGTTTTTGTTTCCTTTGCTTTATACGTTACACATAATCTTAGACACCAAGTAAAAATGCACACAAAATTATTTCTTTTAAAACACAGAGCACTGCAATGAGCACCGACAGAGCATTAGTATCAGTGTGTTGTAGTGCGCGGTAGATGTGTGTTGGGGTATCATTTACAATGAGTAGCAATGCACCACAGCACACATTATGATGTGTGTTATGCTTTGATCGAGTCTGCACATACTCTGCATAGCAAATGTACCACGTGAAAATTGCAGAAGTGTAAATGTAGACTAAGGGCAGGGCTGTAGCTACCATGGGGCGAGTGAGGCACTCGCCTCAGGCGCAGCTAAGAGGGGGCGTAGCCAGGGCCAGTCTGGCTGCGCCCCCTCGCCCCTGTTGCCATGGCGAGCACAGGGCGCCATTGGCAACAGGGGCGCCAAACGTCCAACACTGCTTCCCCGCGCATATTGGTATATGGATTTTATTTTACTGTGTGTGTGTGTGTGTGTGTGTGTGTGTGTGTATATGTGTCTGTATGTATGTATGTATATCTATATAGATATATCTATATAGATATATATATATAATTTCTTTTATATTCTGACGACGGCCGCTGTAAAAAAAACCCCAAAAAACAGAAAGGCCACCTCCCTGAAATGAGACGGGAACCTCCCTGAAATAAGGTTTTGCAGGTTGGGATGTCTGTGAATGAGACAGAACAGTTACTATGGTAAAATCTCCCGTCTATTTGGGGTCAGAACAGGAGGTAAAGGGACAAATCCCTCCTACCAGGATTTAGGAAGCAATAAGAGCGAATTTATAACGTTCTGCAAGATTATTATTATTGTTTTCCTTGCCCCCATGAGGGAGGTTACACCTCACTTCCTGTCCAGGTGAGGGGTGTCTGACCGAACAGGAAGAAGACCGAAATCTCCACTGTGGGACACAGAGGGAATCTAAAACCGGACATGGTTTCTAATCCTTCGCAACCTTCTCACATCTAAATATGTTTTGTGTGTTCTGTGGCTTTAACATGGCTGAGGGCCGATTCACTCCAATCATATTGCGATGATGAGGGGAATTTACAGATCCTGAGCCGCTGTGCATTGCAACCAATCAGCTTCTCGCTTTTTTATTTTTAAGATAGAAGCTGTTCTCTGTTGTACGGGTACATGTTGCTCTGCTGAATAATGAGCAGAGTCTTACAGTGTGAACTGTTATTCCAGCCAGGTACAGAAGTGACTTTATAAAACCACAGCAAGGGCAAATTAACATTCCTTGACCCCGGAACGTATGTAGCGTAATACATTCTCCGGGGGACGAAATTGTGCACCGCACTTGAGCTTATTGTAAAGCAGGGCAAGGGGAGAGAAGAGGGGCGGGGCTGTAGTGAGGGGGAGGGAAGTAGGGCAAAGGTAAACGGGACAGAGGGGCGGGCCGAGCACGGTAGACAGGACTTCTGTCATTGATTTTAACCAGGTAAGGAGGGGGGCTGCGAACTGCCAGGGTTAGATATGATGGTGGGTGCGAGAGAGAAGGGTCTGCCAGGGTCAAATATGGTGGGGGGAGACGGGTCTGTATGGGTATCTGCCTTTATCAAGTGCTGATGTATTGTCTTGTAGCTGCTGACACTTTATAGTTGTTTCCAGGAGGGACACTTTGCTGCCGAGTCAGAGCTTCATATGTTGTCTTGTCACCCCCAGCAAACACCGCAGATCATATTACATACTTGTCACCTGTGCACTTTCTGCATGTTGAATGTTATCCAACAATAAATACAAAAGTTCAAACAGTTGGATCCATGATTTATACAAGCGGGGGATCTTACAAACTCAGGATGCAGGGAGTGCATTCTGGGACCAGAGGGTTATGCTGCCACCATCACCCCCTCCCCCATTGGTTCCCAGAATGAACTCCTTGTGTCCTCTGATGTACTCCGAGAAATTGATTTTACTGACTGGCTGTGACAGCGCTCCCTCCAGCCTGCCTCCTACTCCGCTGCAGCAATGGTATGTCCCTCGGCGTCCTCACATCCTATACGTAGTGTATAGAACATGATGCTGCAGCGGAGGGGGAGATAAGCTACAGGCACCAGTCTAAGAGCAAGCTGGCTCCAAGGATCAGGTGAGTATTACTTTATTATTTTTGACCCTAGGCAAAAATGAGCTCTTAACCCTTGCAGTGCGGGGGCAGCCCCAATGCAAGGGTTAAGAAAATCTTTACCCGGAGTTCTACTTTAAAGCGTATTTGACAATTAATTTCTCTTATTTGCACCCTTCTTGCTTGTTAAATATTTAATGGAAAGTGTTTTGTTATATCTGTACCAAGTGCAAAAAAATAAAATACTTGTTGCTTCTGCCAACAATTTAATGAGCTGATCCTGTGCTCTCTGCTGGCTTTTACCAGTTAGCAATGTTCTCAGTTTTCTCTGAGGACTACAGAACAGCCCCTCCACCTATGTTATAGAGATGAGGAGTGGGGGGGAGGGGGTGTTCTGCAGTGCCAACATTTCCTGTCATAGGATAACAATGCTGCTCCTCCACAGATACAGTACAATAAGTGAGCATTAGGGCTGCAGCTAACGATTATTTTCGTAATCGATTAGTTACCCGATTTATTTTTTTCAACTAATCGATTGGTTGTATAAAAATCTCTCTCTCTCCCTTCCCCTCTCTCTCTCTCCCTTCCCCTCTCTCTCTCTCCCTTCCCCCCTCTCTCTCTCTCCCTTCCCCCCCTCTCTCTCTCTCT
>NW_017306357.1:2363172-2380256 GCF_000935625.1 Nanorana parkeri | reverse complement strand
CCCCCTCTCTCTCTCTCTGTCTCCTCCCGGGTTTGTGGCCGCTCTCTCTGTCTCCTCCCGGGTTTACGGACGCTCTCTCTGTCTCCTCCTGGGTTTACGGACGCTCTCTCTGTCTCCTCCCGGTTAATATCTGTTCTCTTTGTCTCCTCTGGTTTCATGAACGCTCTCCTGCGTTCCCTCCGGGTTAATATCTGTTCTCTGTCTCCTCCGGGTTACTATATTCTCTCTGTCTCCTCCAGGTTTGATGCTTTGTGTTGACAGACGATAGCCATGGCTCGCCTGCTGACTAAGTCATGTATGTGGAAAGGGGGATCATCAGCTGCCACAACATCTGTCTTCCTCCGGGGGTACAGCGCAGGAAGCAGTGACACGGAGTATCTGCACAAAAGCATTGTCCCCACTATGCACTTTCAGAAAAGTCTGCCTAGGTGGGTATATGGACGATCGCGCAATGCGTATCAGTGTATTGGTACTAAAGATGCATTTTTTAGGTGTTCAGAAGCCATCGTCAGCCATGGTTTATGAGTGTTTGCATTGTACAATGGATCTGAGCATTTGGAAATTCATTTGAAGTGGAATAAGAACAAGTTTTGGAGTCCAGAAGTGTTTTCTTGGTTCAGCAAGAGACAACGGGAAAAGAAAAGGCAGCCAATCTGTGTTGGGGGTCAAACAATCCCCCTTCATCAGGGCTTGAGCAATAATTACAGTATATATTGGACTTCCAAGATAGGCTTCTAGGTATAGTAATCGGGGTAAATGGTGTGCGAGTGCCTGTGTCAGATGGCAGAGAAGCATGTTGCTGTTGCAATAAAACACTTTTGGATTCTCAAAACTTGTTTGGCGTATAAAGGCCTCCAGCATGCTTAAAGCAGAACTCAGGGGAATGTTTTTATTAAGCCTTGAAGTGAGGCTACCCCTGCGCTGCAAGGCTTAAGTGCTCATTTTGGTCTAGGGAGGAAATATTAAAGTTATACTCACCTGATCCTTGGAGCCAGCCATTTGTTTTGGGGTTCCCCCTGCCTCTCACCTACGCTGCAGTGATGGTATGTACCTTGGCTCCTCATGTCTTATACACGGTGTATAGAATGTGATGACTCAAGGACCTTAGACCGCTGCATTACCAAAATGAGCACTTAACCCTTACAGTGCAGAAATAGCCTCACTGCAAGGGTTAATTAAAAAAAATTATTAAAATTGTAGCCATATTAGTGCGCTTGCAACAACACAGTGGAGTACTATTGATGATAGTTTTAATTTTTTTATTCCATTATCATTCACACAGGTGTGCACCCCCGTGCAGAGACCTGCTCCCTCCTAAGCCATACAGATGTGCCCGCCCGTGTAAATGGGCCCTTAGTGCAAATAAAAAAGTATGATCAACAGCTGTAACAGTTAAACTTTCAGCACAAACTATTGGGGTGTACTCCCTTTATGTAATGTCCAAGCAATACGGAGTCTAAAGTCCAGGCTGAGTGCTGCTTGGACTTAGGTGAAGGGGGTACACCCCAAAAGCTTGTTCTGAAAATTGAACTGTTATTGCAAATAAGAGAAATTATCACGGGCAGTGATCAGCTTTGTTGGGAAAAAACTCCAGATAATTTAAGCCTGGAACAGATGGGAAGTGACAACATTATTTTGGTGTGTAGCTGCTTAAGTTTAAGACATTTCTAGGGACCAAATTCTCCTTGTACACATTATGGGATCCTGAGTTAGTCCCTGGATATTGGGATCATTTGTTTTTTTTTAAGCAGCATCTACTTTTTCAATTAAGGGCCCGTTCACACCAATTCCAGTGCGCTCCAGCACAGTTAGCTACTGCAACACACTGGATCGCATGCTGTCCAGCTCCCTGTGTTCTGGGGCAGGAGGGGGTTGGTAGTGCATTCAAGTCAATGGCACCGCAGCCATACTCCCCGCCCGCAGTGCGAACGCCTGCACCAGAACTTGTGGCACAGCAATGCCTGTGTTCTGGTCTAGTACAACCACACAAAATGGTGCTGTTTTTCTGCGATTGCACTGGACCAGAACACGGGCATTGCTGTGTCACACATTCTAGTGCAGGCGATTGCACTGTAGGCGGGGTGGGTGCCATTGACTTGAATGCATTGCCCCCTCCCACTCCAGAACGCAGGGAGCTGGACACTGGACAGTATGCAATCCAGTGCGTTCCAGCAGCTAACCGTGCTAGAGCGCACTGGAATTGGTGTGAACGAGCCCTAAATGCTTTGTAATTAGACTGCAGTTGATTTTGACAGCCATGTTTGCTTTCAGCGACAGTAAAAGGCATCGTGTAGTATGGGAAATCTTTTCGGCCCTCTACAATTCAGGAACATTTTGGTCTGCTGACAGATGAATGATCGGTGTCTGACAGCATTCAGAAATGACATATATTTTGCAGTCTGTCACTAACACCTTTTTTATTTTTTCGTTGTTTGAGACTCATGCAAACAGCTGCGGACAGGAAGCACTCTTCAAAGCATCGACAGCTGCTAGCACCCGCAGCCATTCACATGTAATTGCACACACCTTACAACCATTGCAAGACTTTTGTCTTGCGATGGTTGTAAGGTACTTAAAAAAACGTACGATCTGCCTATCTTGGACAGGCAGATCGTACTTGCGATGATCGCAAGCCGCGCCCCCCTGAGGGGTGGACTTCCGTTGACCGCAATGCCGAACGGGCAGTGTGCGCTTGCGCACACCGGCCCGTCCGGCTTTTATCTTACGAACATGCTACACACCCGCCGAACATCGTACGATGCTCGGCGGGTTTTCAAACATGTTCGTAAGTTAAAAGTCGTGCGACCTTACAGTAGTAGAGGTCGCACGGCTTCCACACACCTTACGATAATCATACGATCGTAAGGTGTGTGGGCACCCTTATCCTGTGTACAATCTCCCCTTGATAAAAACAGTTTGATCACATACAAACAAGCACAGACGACTGCAGGTGCTGTCAGCTGTCATTGCTTGAACAGCACTTCCTGCCCGCAGCTGTATGGATGAGTCTGACAGAGCAATTCATGAGACCCATGCAGATGGCCCCATTTGCAAATGTAAATGGGGCCTTAATAGTTATTGATCTTACCAGTAGATTTGATGATTTGATTGTCCCGGACATGACACAGGCTCGCTTTAAAACTGTGCAGAAAATATACAGTGTGAACAGTATAAAAATGTCTTGCACTCTTTGTTCTGTAGTTACTTGTGTCTTTGATAATCCTGTGGCCACTCTTCCTTCTCTGATATTGGAGTTTGCCTTTTCATGTATCCTTGTTTTATCTTCCAGACTTCCAATACCCAAACTTGAAGACACTGTGAAAAGATACTTGAATGCACAGCGACCTCTTCTAGATGATGAACAGTTTAGGTAAGGACAAATGTTAAAGGGTAACTGTAGCTTTACATTAAGTTGCACCAAGTCACCTCCACCCCCTCTACCAAAGAACTAAATTGTAAGTTCGAATAGCTGCAGCCCAGCACATTGAGCTATACATGTAATACATTTCATTGCATATTTGTGTTGAAAATTTAATTCATAAATAATTTCAAATGGTAATAACCTGGATGTTTTAGGTACTATAACACTCATCTACATGTTCAAAAACATCTTTATTTGCTAAAAAGATTTGCTCCATAAAAACATTCATACCAAAAAAGTAATACAAATAAGTGATAGGCCATCAATTCTTTGAGGAATTGTTCCACTTTTTCCAATTGGGACAACATAATACAACAAAAATATCGTCCTGCTATACATATACCGTATCTTTTGCTCCATAAGACACACTTTTTTCCCCCCAAAAGGCAGGGGGAAATGTGTGTGCGTCTTATGGAGCGAATCCCTAGTTTTTTGTACAAAGCAGAGCTAAAGCAGAGCTAAACGTACAGTGGAAGCCGCTCCTTGTCTAGTACAAGTGATCTATTCCGATCACTTGCAATAAAACCGAGCGACGGTGGTGCTGTGACCACGGGATAGGAGCTCACCATAGAGCCCCTAGAAGAGACGAAGAAAGTCCATTCTTCGTCTGCTCTGTGTGATCACTGAGACCGTGGCGCTGTAATCACAGCGCCACCTGTCTCAGCGGTCACTAACTGCAGCTTCTGTCACAGCTTCTGTGACAGAAACTGCCTGCGTCCTATGTACCGGTGCGCCTTATGGAGCGCAAAATACGGTATATGCAATTCTAAAAGTGACACTAAACTGGAGTTAAATCTTAAAAATACATTCAAGTACCTCAACTGGTAACAACAATGTATCTTATTTGTGTTCACTCGGCTGTAGATCCTCAAATCATCTCTGAATTGGTACTGACACTGTCCTTCCTTCTGGAGGGGGGCTACTTTTGTTCCCCATGGTCCCTGTGTGTGTTGTAGAGTAGTCACCGCTCCAAGCTCGCTCCCGTGATGGACTACAATCTCACTTTCAGTGAGATTGTAGTCCAGTTTCCTCAGGTGTATATTAACACAACATCTTTGAACTTTAAAACAATCAGATCAGAAGACTGTATCTATTTAGACCCATGGTGGTGACATAAAACTCCCCCCAGTAGTGGACATAGGAGTATACACTGAGTGGCCAGATTATTATGACCACCTGACGTTTGTAGGCAAATTAGCTATAATTTTGTGCTGAAGTTGCTAGAGAGCCAGACCATTATAAATAGGGAAGCAGGTTGTTTACCATGACAGTAGAGGTGATTTTTTTCTGAAGATACGGGTTATATAATCTCCCCTAGAAGTCAGAGGCACAGAGCAATAGTTCCACCCTTTCCATCCATAAAGGACATAGATTTCACCCAAAAAGAGGTGTCGATGTATATTGGTGGGCAAAGTCAACTCCTGCTCGTCCCCAAGTCCAGATCAACATTGAGTGGGATTCCCTAAGGCTACAATGTGTCTTCTGTAACCGGGGCCAGTTCATTGTAAAAGTTTAGTCATTCTTTAAGTTCTGGCTGATAACTAATATGGTTTATAAATGGCCAACTGGGAATTATGGTTTGACTTTTTTTTTTTTTCTTTTCAGGAAGACGGAACAACTGGCACTGAACTTCCAGAATGGGGTAGGGAAGCAGCTGCATGAGGAACTGGTGCAACAAGACAAGCAGAATAAACACACCAGTTACATCTCAGGTAGGTGTTTAGGAACAAAGCCATTTTATTCTCCTAATTACTTTGGGGGAGAATGTTCAAGCTTCATGTTGAAGTTTAAAGTGGTCCTTGGGGGCTCCTTGGATGCACAGAAAATGTTTGAGAACTCTAGGCACCTGGCAGATGCCCCCTTGGTACTTGCTTTTAGAGAATAGTGTTATTTGGAATCTTTTTGTATAAGAAAGGTTTGCTTAATACACTGGAGTCATCATTGATGATACCCATAATGCCTTCTTTCAGGAATACTCAACTTAATATTAACTTTACACTTGTCTTGGCTTGCAGGTCCATGGTTTGACATGTATCTCTGTGCTAGAGACCCGATTGTGCTTAATTTTAATCCTTTCATGTCCTTCACTCCTGACCCAAATCCAGAATTTAACGACCAGCTTGTCAGAGCCACAAACATGACGGTGTCCGCCATGCGTTTCCTAAAGACCATGAGAGCCGGTTATCTGGAGCCAGAGATATTCCACCTCAATCCAGCCAAAAGTGACACACAGCGGTTCAGGAATCTTATCCGCTTTGTGCCGTCCTCTCTGTCCTGGTACGGGGCGTACATGGTCAATGCATACCCGCTAGACATGTCTCAGTATTTCCGCCTGTTTAACTCCACCCGAATCCCAAAACTGAACAAGGATGAACTTGTGGGCGATGAGAAGGGAAGACATCTTCTGGTCCTCCGAAATGGAAACTTCTATGTATTTGATGTTCTGGATAAAGATGGAAATATAGTGAAAGCGTCAGAAGTTAAGGCCCATCTTAAATACATCCTGTCGGACAGCACTCCTGCACCAGAATTCCCCTTAGGATATTTAACTAGTGAAGAGAGGAACACATGGGCCCTATTAAGGCAGAAGCTTATAGACAATGGTAACCAAGAGGCTCTGCATAAAGTAGATTCTGCTGTGTTCTGTCTGTGTCTGGATGACGTTCCTGTTAAAGATCCCATTCACCTCTCCGAAAATATGCTTTACGGTTCTGCTTCAAACCGCTGGTATGACAAGTCATTCAGCATCATCACGACGAAGGATGGGACAGCGGCAATCAATTTCGAGCATTCATGGGGAGATGGAGTTGCTGTTCTGAGGTTTCAGAATGAAGTTTTCAAGGACAGCACAGAGCGGCCCGGTGTAACTCCTCAGAGTGCTCCTGCTGTTGTTGACTCCAGTAAGGCCGTACAAAAACTCACATTTCATCTGGATGACTCTCTGAAAGCTGCAGTGACCAACGCTAAAAAGAAGTTTGATGCTTTGGTGGGTTCCCTGACCATTGCCGCCATGGAGTTCAAAAGAGGAGGAAAGGAGTTCCTGAAAACCCAGAAGCTCAGTCCTGATGCCGTATCTCAGCTTTCTTTCCAGATGGCTTTTCTCAGGCAATACGGGCAAACAACGGCTACCTACGAGTCCTGTAGCACGGCAGCCTTCAAACACGGGCGAACGGAGACCATCCGACCAGCTAGCCTTTATACAAAGAAGTGCTCAGAGGCTTTTGTGAAGAGTTCCTCCAAGCATAACGCAGCTGAGCTCAGGGAAATGCTCAATGAATGCTCCAAGTATCATGGGCAGCTAACTAGGGAAGCAGCAATGGGTGAGTCTTAATAATTCTGGAACACATTTATCAAAAGCTCTGAAACAAGAACCTAGTATGTGTTTCTGGATATTTATTACAAGGGGTTTATTGGACTGATAGAATGGAATTTCTCCACATAACTCATACTTCCAAGCAATGTAGAGCTGGAGAAAACATTTATTGAAAGTGGACTTAAAATGCACGAAGATCGGAATTTAGTAATGATCTGCATTTGTTTAAATAGTCTATATTAATCCTGATTGACACAGATTGGGCCCTGCTGTAGCCTCTCACCTTCCGAATTGCTAGAAAGTTATAACATTAATAGACTAAGGGAATGCTTCCTTCTGCTTGCAGTAGACTGATGACATCACCCCAGCCTAGACACAGTCAGTTTAGGGAAAATGAAAGTTTTCCCTTCCTGTGGGGCTGTCCCTGCACTCCAAGGGTTAGATGTTCGTTTATGCCTAGGGGACAGGAAAAGGTTGTTTTTCTTCCCTGTTCCTTTGGCAGGTAGCGCTCTCCTCTTCTCCCCTTCCACTCCGTCTGTTGACTGTCCCTCGCTGTTGTTATGTATGCAGGGCTATAGAGCCTGCATTGTACTTGATGATGTCAGAGGACCCGAGACCACCTGAGTGAAGGCGAGAAGAGGTTGTGGGAACAAGTCTAGCAACCTGGGGAGAGCTGATGAGAGCGGAGATCAGGTAAGTAAAACAGCTTTTTCCTGTCCCGTAGCCATAAACAAGCGGGTAACCTTTGCATTGCGGGGCTAGCCCCTCTGCAAGAATAAACTTTTACTTTCTCTGGAGTTAGACTGCTTTTTAATAACATGTTTTAATAGTGCTTTTGCTAATTGTGACTTCAGACATTTCTTCTTGCAGACTTGTAAAGTTACTAGAGGGCCCACTTGACCAGTCAGAATATGGTGAGGGGACCAAAAAGAACTCTGCTTAAAATCATTCATAGCAACTCTGTTGCTATGGATTTAAAAAAAAAAAAAAAACCCCAATAAATGAAGATCAGGAGTATTCAACAGTCCAGCAGACAATGATTCTGATTTTTGTTGTCCCCAAGAGCTGCAGCCCCTTCTCGGAGTGTCAGCTGTCTGGTCTGCAGCTGCATGTTTTAGTTCCACCTATGAGCTTCTATGTCACTACAAGACACACCATGTATTGGGGTACCAGACATCGGATAATCCCAAAGAGTGTCAGATGCAGAGCTACTTTGGGCACTGTATCTCTTTAAAAGAGTGAAGATGGGGGGCATTGCTAGCAGGGTTGGGTAAGTATTACTGATCTTTTGAAGGGCGGCTCATTTTAAAATAATGTTAGGCGGTGGCAGCCGTTTTAAGGCCCAGTCAGACCTTCAGTTTAGATTTTCTAAATGCATTTCAAGTGTCTCAAAAAAAATGTCTGAAAGTCTTACAGTTTGTTTTGTTTAGAAAGCAGCCACAGCCTGTGTAGAAAAGCCTGTCCCCTGTCAGCATGGGTTTTGCTGAGCTATAGATCTGACTCCGTAGGAGGTGTGTCAAACCTATGCAGAAAGACTGCTGCTTCCCCACAGACAGCCAGGGTCCCACTTTGCAGCTGCTGGCAGGGGACAGGCTTTTCTACTCTGGCTGTGGCTGCTGTAGAACAAAAACAGACAGACATTGAACACCTTTTGCTTTGATACACCTGGAATGGATTTAATGTTAAGATTCAGTTGGCCTTTAAATATTCTGAAGGACAGAGCTGTCAGCATTTACATTACAAATTGATCTTTAAAGGCAAATTGTCCTGAAAATACATAACTAGCATTTTGAGAAGCAGAGGTCAGCAATGGTAGTCTGTCTGTCATGCTGCTTCAGAGTATATTGAAGTCAGCTTAACAGCCAGGTTACAAGCCTTCCCGGAAGGATTTGTCTCATGACAGGTTACTTCATTACTTCTACTGTGTGTAGCTGACGGGTGTACCCCGGAGACGTATGGACTAAACTATGTTGCAGAAGAGCAAGCTGGTGTCTGAATGTAACGCTGGTCTTTTCCTTTTCCTGTTGCTTCTAGGTCAAGGATTTGATCGCCACCTCTTTGCCTTGCGATACCTGGCGGCTGGCAAGGGGATGTCACTTCCTGAGCTCTTCCAGGATCCGGCGTACACTCGAATCAACCATAACGTCCTCTCCACAAGCACCTTAACAAGCCCGGCCGTGCAGCTAGGGGGCTTCGCTCCGGTGGTCCCTGATGGATTTGGGCTGGGCTACGGCGTACACGATGACTGGATCGGTTGCAATGTGTCCGCCTACCCAGCTCGTGATGTCAAGCAGTTTGTGCAGTGTGTGCACCAATCCCTGGAGGACATATTCAAATTACTTGAAGAAAATCCTGCAAAGTAGAGGAAACTCACCACTATACCCTGAATGATCTCGTTGCCTTGTTCTTTATCACTGCAGTCTGAGCTTGCACTGATCTATTGATTGTAATTGCATACAGGATGATAGGGGGACATTGTGCCAATGTAAAGCATTTCATCTGTAGGAGCTGGATTGGCCAGTATTAGATATTTTTGATTGTCCATTTTACAAGCACACGTGCCTTATCTCAGCAGTGACACAGGAATGTGGCATGATGACTAGTTGTGTCTATGGTGAGGTCAGCATCTTGCAGCTAAATGCTACAGAGCACCTCACTTTTGTTGGGAAGCAGCCTCTGCTTTGTAATGAATAAAATTGGCTATTGCAGTGCTATACTACAATACATGGCTCCAGAGACCATCTAGTGTAGGTAAACCCTGAACCTGGCCATACATCTATAGATGATCTGCAGACTTTCTATGGTCAGATGGAGGAAGTGCAACAGATTCCTCCCTCTACGCTAAACTGTGTGGATGGAGGAATCTCCCGCTGGACCAAGTTTCAGTATCTTGCTAGTCGGCCCCACTGGCTCTCAAAATACCTGAACAGTCTGATTGGATGCAGGCATTGTTCTGGTATTTAGAGAGCCAGCGGGGCCGACTAGCAAGATACTGAAGCTTGGCCCAGTGGGAGATTCCTCCAACCACACAGTGTAACGTAGATGGAGGAATCTGTTTCCATCTGACCACAGAAAATCTGCAGATAATCTCTAGGTGTATGGCCAGCCTAACAATGAGCGTCTCTTATTTTGTCCCTTTTTTGGTTTAACCATTGAAAATGTTTTGATATCGGTTTGATTAGTTAAAAAAAAAACAACCTGTTAATTTTGTCAGAAATCTTGTGAGTGGATAACTTCCTCTGCCATCTGCCCGTGCTGACTGTTCTCAATGACAATATTTTCAGCTATTTATGAGGACTACAGAACAATGCCCTTCCTGTTGTTCTGAAGCATAGGAGGGTGAAGTTCTAGTTGTTGTGAGTTGATTCTGTGTTGTCAGATGAGGTCTGGAACTGTGTTAATGGCATAATCACCAGGTGAAAATGAAGTGGGAAAACAATAAAACTAATACAGCCACCACATCGATGGACCGGTAAGCTGTGATTGGGTGAGGGGTTAGAGTATAAATATCTGTTAAAGACATCTAGCACTCTTTCCAAGGATCTCACCAAAGATGAAACGTTGCAGTAAAGTTAAGCTGGCCATACAACTAGAGATTGTCTGCAGGTTTTCTCTCGTCAATGGAAAAAGTGCAACCGATTCCTCCATCTACGCTAAACTGTGTGTATGGAGGAATCTCCCACTGGGCCAAGCTTCAGGATATTGCTAGTCGGCCCCGCTGGCTGTCAGCATACCTGAACAATGCCTGCATCCAATCAGATTGTTCAGGTGTTTTGAGAGCCAGAGGGCCGACTAGCAAGATACTGAAGCTTGGCCCAGTGGGAGATTCCTCCATCCACACAGTTAAGCGTAGAGGGAGGAATCTGTTACACTTTTCCCATCTGACCAGAGACAGTCTGCAGATAATCTCTAGGTGTATGGCCAGCTTTTTGTACATCCAAAGCCAACATTTTTTTTTCTTTCTAGATTTGATGTTGGGAAGAGTTAGCAATCCTGTCCAATTTTTTAGTTTGGGCTTTCGATATACTTTAAAGCGGCTCATGAGAGAAGTACAAAGTCTACAACTTACCTGGCGGACATGCTGAGTCTCCTTTTCTAATACTTTGAGTTACTGACGCTGAGAAAGCATGCGGCAAGTGAGGCCAGGAGCCCGGATGTACATACTTGTGCTGGGACAGTGACTCCAGAAAGTACTGAAGACACCGGATCAGCATGACCGCCAGGAAGTAGAAACTATGAGAAGGTGAATTCAGGAATTGCAGCCGGTGTACTATTATAGCGTTTTCTTTCATAGAAAGCTGCACAATGGCTGAGCCTCTGATATCTTATTATAAAACAAGAGGCAGGAGCCCGGAGTGATAATGGGTAACTTTGGCTTAGCATGATGTGACCTACTGAACTTTGAGTTGTTTAGTGAGATTGGACAAATCTCCAGCTCCTGACTGTATGCATCAACCTTTCATAGTTATATATTCACTGGAAGAGCTAACAACCAGTCTGTAAGGACATTTGCTGCGTCACACCAAGGTCATTCTAGCATTGATTTTGCGCCGCTCACTGCCTTGCTACCTAAATCTGGAATTCCCATCTTTTCTCACCCTTGCAGTGCAGTTCTCTTGTTTTCTTTTGAAGACTTGCGGTGAGGACAGTGCTGGAACTAGGCTATTAAGTGCAGATTAAAGCAGAAATCCAGGTAAAATGTTTCTTAACGCATGCAGTGGAGCTACCTCTGCACTGCGAGGGTTAAGTGCTTGTATTTTTACCTAGGCTCAAAAATAGCAACGATATACTCATCCGATCCTCCGAGGGGGGCCAGCTGCAACTGGGGAAGAGGTATACTATAGAGCAGTGGTTCTCCACTTGTGTAACCTCAGGACCCACATTTGTCCTTGGTCATTAAGCCGTGACCCAATTTGCACTGCAATGGAAAGCGCAGCATTGCGGTACTGCGTGTTTGGATGCGGGCAATACAACTGTGGGTGGGAGGTGCATTTGGGGTGCCATTCAAATGAATGTCAATGCAATGCACTTCACACCTAAATGCGTGGTAGGTGCGATTGCAAAGTACAGTGCATTTAACGCACTGTACTAGTGTGAATGGGCCCTCCAAAACACACAACCACAGACACACACTCCAACAAAATATTAACATTTTTTTTTTTAAAGATCCACCAAGTCTCCCTACTTTATGGGAACTGGAGTGGATCTTTAGCCTGGCGTCCGGTGTGGGCCGCTGTGCTGTGATGGAGCTCCATCCATATGTGCATTGCTCCTACAGCTCCCTTGCACACCCTGTAGAGGTGCCGAGAGTCAGAATGTTACATCACACCAGTCCAGGCACCTCTACAGGACATGAGAGGGAGCTGTAAGCAATGCACTTATAGATGGAGCCCACCTTACCTCAAGCTGACACTCGGCGCCGGGCAGCATATTTTGAATGGCTGCTTGGCGCAAGAACTGACAGTGCTGTGCTAGGGGGAGGCTGAGGAGCCTCTCACCTAGAAAAGTGGAAGGCACGCGGGGACCCACTGAACACAGGGTCACGACCCACCAGTTGAGAACCAAGGCTATAGAGTATCACTTCTGTGACAGCTTGGAGTCTCCTGGGGCTGCTGACATCACATCCAAGATGGCGGCGCCCAGCAGCAGTCTCAGGGATTTTGGATGTCTACACCAGGGAGGATTTTATAGGTAAATAACATACATTGAATACACATATAATTTTATGAGGGTCTCTAAGGGGAAAATAAAGTTCTACATTTAAGCACACATACACATGAGGGAGATCCAGACGCTTTATTCCTCATTTTGAATCATGTGACCTTTGAGAAGAGTACTGAAGCCTTGCAGGAGGAATAGTAAACATTCTGTACTGTCCAATCATTGTTCCCGTGTCTGTGGCACATGATCTCTTATTATATCCCAGATATCTTTACATGTAACCAATTGTGGCTGAGCACACTGTAAACATATATTCCGATTATCACTGATTTCAACACTTTTTAAATTGATGCGTCACCTCGTAGATCCCCACAGATTCCTTGGCTTGTTCATCGTAATCCGTCCAGTCCTACAGGGATGATAAAACAACAGTCAGGTCTTTGTTTCTTTGTAGAGAGCAATGATTTCACTATTTACAGGTATCATCTACTCTATAAAGAGAACCTGTCATTAGCAATCTTCTGAAGCATAGTGCCAAGTGTGCTCCTCTTTCTGTTTTCATAGAAGAAGAAGTAACGTCCCATCTGGTTCTGTTGGTTGCAGGTTCTGGGACTGTAGGAGTGGACTGTTTTTACCTTCACTGGCAGCGTCGTCACCAAATATCTTTCACTAAAGTAAACTGTCTTTTTACAGAACCAGCGGGCACTTATACTGCCCCCCAATCACAAGAGTACACAATGAGATATCACAGAGCATCTACAATGTAAATCTTAACAATGCTTTGTACCCTATTAACAGAAATGTCTCTTAGTTGTGTATCATTTGTCTGTAAATCCTCAAATCATCTCTGAACTGGTGTTGACACTGTCCCATGATGGACTACAGTCTCAATACAAACCAGTAACATAAACATGAGATTGTAGTTCATCGTGGCGGTGGCTACTTTACAACGCAGGAGCCAGACCTCCTGATCTGCACATTGTTGTGCGTCAGCCACTCAGACGTTTCTGGAGGCAGAGGATCAGCAATTGCAGCTTTTACATTTCACTCCTAACAGGTTCTCTTTACCTCTCCTGGTAATGGCAGTACTGGTTGGGATGAGCACTGCACAGAAACAGACTTTAAAAGTAGATTTTTATGCTGGAAAGTACAGAAAAGGTACAGAATAGCTAGTACAAAATGTGCCAAGACACACCTACCTTTTCTTCCAGGTTAATGTCATTGAAGGGAGTTCCAGTCTCTGCACCTTCAGCAGCAAAGCCGGCCTGCAGAAAGACAAGCAGAGAACAATCCATATTGGAATCATACGCTTCACATTAATAGCTCAATTCTACACTACGCATTGAAGTGGAACACCAGGCAAGCCGCCACATGCATTATATGTGAACTCATTTACTTGCCAGAGGATTTGTAGCTCTGTTCAGCCAGTACTATGATCTAGACATCTCTGCCACACTGTACAGCCTGTACACTGACACAATTCCTTCCTATTTCACACAATAGTGTGTCAACTGCCTGCCAGTGACAGGGTGACAACGCTGCCCTCCAATGACAGGGTGACAACGCTGCCCTCCAATGACAGGGTGACAACGCTGCCGTATACCGTCCCTCCCGAGCGCCGTATATACCATCCCTCCCGCGCGCCGTATATTCCATCCCTCCCGCGCGCCGTATATACCATCCCTCCCGCGCGCCGTATATACCATCCCTCCCGCGCGCCGCATTCCGTCCCTCCCGCGCGCCGCATTCCGTCCCTCCCGCGCGCCGCATACCGTCCCTCCCGCGCGCCGCATACCATCCCTCCCGCGCACCGCATACCATGCCTTCTGTGCACTGTATACACGCTATAGATAAACTGCTCTAATCCTCAGCTGATTTGTTTACCTGACTCTAACTGCGACATACAGCACACATGGGTGACATGTGTCACCGAACTAACACCCGCACTGTATAAGCCAATAGATTTCTCTCTTGTTTTCCACAATCCCCACTTCACATAATAGACAATAATTGGTACATCAGTGTGACATGGTGATGGAAGAGTGACTAATCGGTAATCTAATAAAGAGATTAGGTCACATTCTGGAAGATCAGCTAAAGGTGCACAGCAGCAGCCCCCTCTGTTCTTCCCAATCCGGCCCGTGAATGAGTCAGTGCAACAAAGAACAAGATGCTGAGTGTACCTGAGTCTTAAAGCTGAACTCCAGGAAAAGCAATTGTTGTCTAAATATAAGAGTCATGTGTATTCTTCCTTGAAGCTTGGTGTGCTTTGTGTATGTCTTCCAGATCTGTGCAGTAATCCAATGTGAGACTTTATGTAATAAAGACCGGTCAATGCTGCTCTCTCTGCTTGTGCAGGATGACTGGTCTGGTCTCCGCCCCCTCCTGTAGTTTTCTGCAGGCAACCTGTAGTGGGAGGAGCCTGCTGGCCCCTCCCACATATCTGTTCTCTGCACAGTCTAAGTGCAGCACACTGATGATGTAATGACTAATTTTACAAAGTAATATTTGGTACACAAAAAGTGCATTTATATCCTTTGTATCTAATGAGGAATAGATGTGAAAAAAAGGTTTTTATACCCTCTCAGTTCAGCTTTAAGAGATGTTGGGCCTTCAGCATGAAATTTCTGTGCTTACAGCAACCAATCACCCCTCATTTCCCCTCCTAACCCATCACAGAAACATAAAAAGGAAGCTTGTGACTGATTTGTAAACCTTTCAAATAAAGCAGAAAATCTGACTGCTAGTAAGTGACCAATCCACTTTTTCTCTAGCTGTCCTGCATTCTCTTGAACACTTTGCGACATGGAAACAGTTTAAGTCATGTGACAAATTTCCTCCTATCAGAATTTTTCCGCCCCACATTTATTAGAATGAATGGGATGTTTCTAGGTTCAGAGTCGCAATGCAAGCAAAGCAGAAAGCATATTTTTTAACACACAGAGATAAAGGGGCCCATTTATAAACCAGCGGTATGGCACACAAGCCACACTGCTTTATAACAGGTCCCCTTTATCTCTGTAAAGCTGCCATGTTTTTAAATGGAATAGAAATCTGCAATTTTGAAAATATACTATTATCAGACTTTAGATATAACCATCAACTACCAAAAAGCCCTTAAAGTGATGCTAAACTTAGGATTTAAATCTAAAAAATGCATTCAGGTATCCTAACTATTACCAATACTGGACTTTATTTGTGTATCACTCGGCTGTAGATCCTCAAATCATCTCAGAATTGGTGCCGACACTGTCCTTCCTTCTGGAGGCTACTTTTGTTCCCCATGGTCCCCGTGTGTGTTGTAAAGTAGTCACCGCTCCAAGCTCGCTCCCGTGATGGACTACAATCTCAATACAAATTAGTAAATAAAACGTGAGACTGTGACACACAGATAATGTAGTTTTGTTAATAGTTGGGGTAACTGAATGCATTTTTAGGATTTAACACCTGAGTATAGTGTCCTTTTATCCCTTGCAGTGGGGCTACCCCCGCACTGCAAGAGTTAAGTGCTTGTTTTATTCTAGGGTCTAAAATTAAAAAAAAAGATATACTCACCAAAACCTCAGTCCCCACAGCCTCGTCTTCCCAATGGTCTGAGATCCAACACAAGGTCATTTACTTAAATTGGACACGAGGACGCTGAGGGACATCCCGCAGCCGGAGTCGCAGGAGGTGGAAGAGCGCAGGATATAGGATCGGGTAAATGTATCTTTTTTATTTTACACCCTAGAGCAAAACAAGCAGCCCCGTTGCAAAGGTTAATTTTTATTAATTATTTATTAATTTGTATTTATTCATTTTTATTCTGCATGGAGATCTTCTTTAACTCCTGAGTCTAGTGTCACTTTAACAATGCATACACATATCAAATCCTATGACCAAGTACAGTTATATTTTCCTCTGCATTATTGTGCAGAGACATACCGGCATACCATTGCTGACCTCCTGTAGGTGAGGGAAATCAGAAATCCTTATCCACATGTTTATTGTGGGCAAGTGTCTCAAAGCACTGAAGCCAATGGATCAGCATGACAGCAAGCATTTTCCAGAAGGAAACAATCCACATTTCCCAAACTAAACATCTTTGCTTTGCTCCTGTTGAGATCTTCTGGGGCTTTTTAAGGTGCAGATCCCCAATGTCATCTACTCCAGATAGCTGGGCTCTCATGTCAGAGATATTAGTATTATTGAGACCATATATATTCTGGATCCTGGTTCTACTTCACTTACCTGCGGCTGAAAGTCTACAGGCTCCAATCCTCGACACTCGAACTCCACTATAGTCTTAAAGGTTTCACTATGTTTGGCCTGAGCAAAACCAAAAACAAGAGCATGAAGGTAGATTTCATCAGATAGTGGTACCTATCCCAAGACTGAGACATGACGGCACGACATCCTGATCCTCAGGTACTTACATTGTACGGCTGAAGAGACGCGCTCAGTATATCTGCATTAAAAAAAAGGCAGAAAAAGGGAATTAATAGTCTCATTAAAGATTGCATATGAATGTGATCAGCCTGATGTAATAACAATCTACACTTCAGGCAAGCAGATAAACACAAAGATGATATGGGAACCAGCCAAAGACTTTGCCATTTTGTTCAGGACGTTTTGTGATCCGGGCACCCCTGTAAGGTAGCACAGTCAGATCCCCAACATTCTCCAGAGCAGCATCACAGACCCCGCCCC
>NW_017306357.1:2319718-2363087 GCF_000935625.1 Nanorana parkeri | reverse complement strand
CCCCCCCCCCCCCCCCTCCCACCTGCTGACTGGATGAATTAGGAACAGAAGCAGAATGGTAAGGTAACCCCTCCATTCTTCCCTCCCTCTTTCTCCTTCAGTCAGCATGTTCAGGGAGAGCAGAGTCTGCTTGCCTCCTAGTGTTGCCCCTCTCTCTCACAGTCCGAGTGATGCTTATGCAGGGGATTACATGAGGCAATCTCAGGTACCTACACTAGCTTTTAATGATTCATTAATAAACACATTCATTGGTGTTTGTATATCTGCCTTCAGTTTGGCTGTAATGCGTTAGGAAAAAAATGCATAGTTTATAACTACATATGTACATATGGCAGCCATATTTGATCATTATGCATGCAGCATGTGCTTTCTTAGCAGTGCTGCACAGTGACTGCACTCTACGCTTCCTCTCTTTCAGTTCAGACACAATACAATCTGTTGCAGATTCAATTTAAACCAGAAATCCAGGCAGATTTAAAATAAACATATCAATGCAGTCTTGTACTTTTTAATGCATTATTGAATGTATTTTTTTAATGCAAGCCAAGGGACAAGAAAAGACAGCAGCACAGCTCTCGTGTGTGTATTTCGCTATCTGGAGTTTAGTCAGAAGTAAGGATGATAATTGAACCTGTCTGAAAAGACAGACAGCCAGTAGAGGAAACAACGATAAAATACTTTCATGGAAATCAGCAAAACAATCATATAAAGAGTAAACTCGCATCAAAATTACTGATAAAAATACACTGTAGGTTCTCTTTAACACGCTCATCTCCCCACCTCCTTTTCTTAGCATGTAGTGCATCAGGACTCACCTATAGAGTTTTCCCGGGAGCAAAGCTTACACTTCTGTACCATGCTGGCACTACCTCTGCCTCCTTTCAGAGGTGTACTGTCCTGCAGGTGACAGCATAAAATGTCTCATGAACACCAGCAAAGTAAATGTCCCAGAAGAAAATCTGATTCTTTATTCTAGAGAGAGAGAGAGGGAGAGAGAGAGGGAGGGGGAGAGAGAGAGAGAGAAAGAAAGATAGGGAGGAGAGATTGAGAGACAGAGAGAAAGAAAGAAAAGAAGAACGTCCAGTAAGAGCTGGCCACACATTGGTTCTGGGCTGTGTCCTGTCACCACCCTCAGAATTCGAATGTCATCTACAGCTATAATAATGAAGTGAGTATATAGTTGTATTTAGGAAATGACAGTCATATGTATACGACATGTAACTCACCATTAGTCTAATGTACTGCCATTTGTCTGGCACCTCTCCGCAGTTCCCACACTTCAGCTATAGGAGGAAACAGAAAAGTCATTTTTACATCTGTAAATGGTAAGGTTCAATGCAAGGTTAGTGAGTATTAATATATATCAAAGCATCAACTAGAAGAATGAATAGGATCCGGCCTGTATGGGCTTTGTAACAACAACATCATAAAACCTGATCTAGTTAGTGTTTAGTAATAACTGTGTTGAAAAAAGAATGAAAACTGCATTGGAAAGGGGCTATTTGTACTGATCCTTGGAGCCTCTCTCCCCGTCCGCAGCAGTGGTCTAAGGTCCTGTGAGTCATCACATTCTATACACAGTGTATAGGATGTGAGGATGCCGAGGGATATTCCATCACTGCAGCGGAGGAGACAGGCTGGATGAAGAACTGTGACAGCCGGCTGGCCCTGGAGTTCTGCCTTAACTAACACTGTTGATCTTCTACAAAAACTGTGTCCTTGTCACTTCCTGGCAGCTGAACTGACAGCACAATGTTATCTTTCTTCAGTAAACTACTAATCTTACCATACCCATGGTTACTGGAGATGAGCAAAGGAAGACATGGTTGACGTCCAGCCTGGGTGACAACCATGACGTCCTCCATAGATACAGTGGTGGAGTGAGTGTAGCCAAGAGAAGGAAGTGTGTTATTTGCAGGATCACCGGCTGGAATTTGTAGTGTATGGCCAGGTTTAGTGCCAATTTCAGATCCGACAGGCTGCTTCTCCAAAGTACTGGCCCAGCCAGGAAACTGCTGACTTCCATAATCAAAGACTTTTGCCCATTAATGCCATTAGTGTGCTACATTCCCAGATGTGACCCCAGTATTTGTATCGTCTCACCTTTAGAAACCATCGGAAGTCGTCTCCCACTGGCCGAAGCCGCGTGACGTTCTCAAGGTTGGCCTTGAGCTGTAGTGCAAATTTCTACATGTTGGAGAAAGAAGAAGAAAGTGTGACTTTGGAAGATTTATTCACACCGTGCCCACATATTATAAGCGGATTGCTCTCTCCTTGCTGGATTTTTTGTTCATTTTATAAGATAAATCAGGGATAAGCAACCTCTGCACTCCAGCTGATGTGGAACTACAAGTCCCATGAGGCACTGAAATGCTCTGCCAGTTAGAGGCATGACGGGATTTGTAGTTTCACCACAACTGGAGTGCCTAGGTTGCCTACCCCTGTTATAGAGTATAAAACAAGGAGGAACCAGAAAACACATTTCTTGCAGCAATTGGAATATTTTGCTTCGCTTGTCATTGTTTCACACTTGCAACTCCTCTTATAATAAATATTTTTCTTACGGCCCCTTTCACCCGGGGATCTGTGCACAAATCCCCTCCTGATGGGAGCAATACGAACCAGCACCCGTGTCCATCCTAAGAACTAAAACTGCCGGACCCCATGTCGGTCTATGGGGAGTCAGACATGTATCTGTTTACATCCGATCCAAACAATCAGATCCGTTTGTTTTTAAGGATTTTTTATAAATAAAGGGATGCGCAGATACCAGTTTTGCGAGTACGAGTACTGGTACTTGCCGAGTACTTACAAGTACGAGTAATGATACATTTTTGTTTATTGTCATGTGACAGTTTTTCTAAAACAATACAGACTAATGATTTCAGGACAGTGGTGGAGCGCCAGAGCCCGGTCCCAGCTGCAACCCTGGTAGTCCTCATGAAAATGCCAAGTATCGGCGCTGTTACTCGAAAAGTATCTGTGCAACCCTAAAATTATATATATTTGTTCTTAGGTTTAGATATCCTATAAAGCAGCCTTATGTTGTTGAGGTCTCCTTGTGAGCATGCTGGACACCTAGCCACCCACTTACTTAAATATTTGGAGTCACTAACTATTAGCAGATTTCTTGCATCCTTATTCCAGGTCATCGACTCCAAATGCATTGAATTCAGAGAGTTGGCATAACCACCAAGCAACTAGTATCTTCAGAAATGGCTCAGCAATGGCATTTCTCATGAGTAGTGATGAAGCCGGGCTTGCTGCAAACCCAGTATGCCATGGTTCACCCAAGGCCAATCAAAACTGTGACTTCCAGCCCCCTCCCTTCCAGCCCAATCAGTGACGGCGGGGGAGGGGGGTGGTGGGTTACCTGACCCCTTGTGACATATAGCTGTGCGATGACGAATGTACCCCTCTGCAGCTGATTGGGTCAAGAGGAGGAAGTGGCGGTCACAGTTCTGAGCAGGCTTGGGGGGTGAATTGGGTTTGCACCAAGCCCAGGCTTATCACTAGTCGTGAGTAATTGGCTGCATTCTAAGGCCTCATTCACACAGCGTAAAGTGGGGCCGTACAGATCCGTGCGGCGTGCACGGCCGTATCCGGGAGGACAGGTGCTGCGTGTGATTGTACGCAGCCCCTGTCCTTCTCTATGGGAGGACGCAGCTGAATGCCGTCATACGCTCACCCGAGCTGCACATCTGTGCGGGTGTCCGTGCAGCTCGGGCAAGCGTACGACGGCATACGGCCGCATCCTCCGATAGGGAAGGACAGGCTGGTGTGTACAATCATGCGCAGCACCTGTCCTTCCCGGGAACAGCCCGATAAGGTCGTGCACGCCACATGGATCTGTACAGCCCCACTCTACGCTGTGTGAATGAGGCTTAAATGTGGTTAATGACGGTGAATCCATCACAGCGAATGTGTCCGCATTCACCATATATTACTTATGACGTGCCACTAAGTTTTAAAGTTTCCATGAACTGGTGGCCACAGGTCAGTACATAGAAAGCTATGTATGCACCAGCGGGAAATATGGTGAGGACCGGTCTGCAAGTCAGATATCACAACCCGGCTGTCTTGCTGCATTGCAAGTCAGCACAGCCATCCTTCCTACCAGGCTGAGAACAATCCCTGTCATGCTGTGTATAGACAAAGGGGGGGGGAGAGCAGACAGAATCTGAAAACTTTCCAAGCTTAACTGAAGATAGAAGCTGATTGGTTGCTATGGGCAACTGCTCCAGTTTTGGTAAATCCCCCCCTGTATGTATATATCTGGGCTGTGAGCAATTTACATTGCTGCAGTCCAGATTATGTTCATGTCTGCTCTATCATGGATTTACTGGACATGAGACTTTCCCATGCAGAGTGTCACTGCCAGCATGCAATACATACAGCAATCATTACTTTTCTGGGCTGCTCGAGAACTTACCACCATGACGTCACTGAGCGCTTGCTTTACAGCATGTCGCACTGTTAGCTCTGGAGGCGAACAAGGAAGCAGAGTCACGTGACCTAGTAGAAACTTGCCAGGGAAGTGGGAACGGAGAGCGCCACCTGGTGGTGGAATGTGGGAATAGTCACACATTTCCTGGAGAGGGTGTATATTACACTTACAGCTTTGATTTTACTTTATAAACCCATTAATACAAAACCTTCACCCAATTCCCTCCTGCCTTCTCAATCTTCCCTCTCTATGGTCTGACCTCTACAAATAAAATGTACTATGTACAGTGTATGTGTTAGGCCCCATTCACCCACGAGCGTTCCCAGTTCCCACACATTCACAAGTGTTTGTTTCCCACATTTTGTGCACGTCCCTATTGATTTGAACGGGTTCCTGGACAGTAGTGTATGTAGCAAATTCTGAGACATGCGTTCCGTGATTTTCTTCCATACATTCATGCGGATTCTCACAGGAAAAAAACCGCACTTGCCTGTGTTTGAGGTGCCATTAACTAGTAACGGCAATGCAATCACGTTCAGTGTTTACTTTGTGTGGGTTTTGAGCCACGTTCATGATACAACCAAGTGTGAATGGGCACTCAGAGTAGGAAAGGGTTAAAGAGGAACTCCGTGAATGTAATAAAAAAAAAAAATGTAACCCTTGCAGTGGGGCAACCCCAGCACTGCAAGGGTTAACTGTTAATTTTGGTCTGGGGGCTCAAATAAAAATGTACTTATTTGATCCTCAGTCCTGCTTTGCTGCTGCAGAGGGGGAGAAAGAGGAGACCTGATCGCCGCAGGACTTCTTTTTTCACCACTACAAGGGTTAACATTTTACAATTCTGGAGTTCTATAAAAGCAGTCAGGTTATTTTTCTGCTGTCTGTGTACCATTGGAGAAATCATCCTTTACTCCCTGTCCCAGAGAGGCAACAGGACATTAGAGGAAATCTCCCAAAGTGATGGGAATACCCTCTTAGACAATTGTCCTTATAACAGATGTCCCCATTGGAAGATTTCCCCTTACCTCCTGTTCTGGGGACAACAAAAATTTTAGATTTCCCTTCACTTTATGGGGACATCCCTTGTCTTCTTCCAAGTCCTGGATCCTCAGCCATCTTATTGGCTAAGCCAAAATTACATAACTCATGCAGGAGTATGGGATTTCATTCATTGTGGCACTGAGGTGTTTTTTTTAACCTGCTTTAACTGCACTACACAAAACACTAAAAAGGGGAATTTGAGGAACACTTCTAAAATAATCTAAAAATAAATCTGTAACACAAAATAGGCAACACTCTATTTCTATGATCAATAGATCAACTTTTATTAGACACAATGTCATAGAAACCACTAACTGGGTCCAGCTGGTCATTAAAGGAGAACTATGGGGTCAGGGCTTTTCCCCATAGTTCTCCTTAGGGTAACGGGAGGATACAAACTAGCGTCCTCCCGTTACCCTGTTTGAGGTGAGTGAAAAGCACTCACCTCATAGTTCTCCTGTAATGCCACCATATACATACATACATATAAATATCCAGCTATATATATATCATCCAATTTCACAACTTTAGAAGAAGCTGTCTGTGTCATAGCTGACAGAGTGCACACCATCATATTAAAAACAAATCTCACATTCACAATAAAAAGATTTTAATCACACTCCTAGTATACAATGCAAGCAATGGAATAGGACAGTGTGCACTGTGGGATGTTTTCTATTTTTATGATCGCATACGGAGAAGAAAGGTGATATAACTCTGGAAAGAGACCTGATTGAGAGTGTCTGTGGATCTTGGAATAGTGGCACCTGTTCATCTGGGGGTTAGAGATTCCAGACCTCCATGATAAGGTCATCATAAAAGGAGAGCGGCTTTCGGTGGAGATTATTCAATGGATCTTTGCTCAGCTGCAAGCTGAAAAACTGTCGGCTTTATGTGTGTGCTGGATGTGTGTTCGAAGGGGGACACCTTCTAACACAATGGGGGGAATTTATCAAAACTGGAGAAGACAAAATCTGGAGTAGTTGGCCATGGTAACTAATCAGCTTCTGTCTTCAGTTTGATTAGTTAAGCTTTGAAATGTAAAGATAGACGCTGAATGGTTGCCATGGGCGATTGCTATAGATTTTGTCTGGTCCAGTTTTAATAAATTCACCCAATGTGTTTATATATAAACAGCCAGGCTGAACGCTGGTGTTCACTGTGAGGAACAGAGCTGATGACATCATTACCTTTTTGTTAGAACTTTATTGCGATGTCACAAGTGACATTTCATTTACTTCTGTGGTACACCGTGGTGTGCTTGTACTGCGTCACACCACTCTGCACTGAAATAATAATAAAAAAAAAAAAAAGGTACTGCATGCCGTAATGTTTTTCAGTGCACACCACCGCAGAACAATGCGAACTGGGCTGATTGTAAGCCAAGCAGTTTGCCTCGTCTTTGTACTGGGACTGCACAGTCAACAATTGGGAACTGTCAACAATTGGGAACAGAGGGGACGGAAAAAGTGAAAGTTGTTTGGCTTGAAACGTGGCTTGGCCAATTCGCCATGTGGCACCTATGGTTGGATGCAATTTCATCTCTCGAGGTATAGGGCCGGGACACCACGGCAGGGAAGACAGTGGAGTGTTAGAAATGGTTTGTTCTAGTTTGCCCCATAGTTTCAAATCCTTGTGCCAACACCAATCAACAAACCTGGATAACTGTATGGCCTGATGATACAGGTAGATGTCTGGGGGGGGGGCAACACATATCCCCCATATTCCTTAGGTCTCCACTACACCGTCTGTCGAAGCACAGCCACACAATGCAATCTCACACAGACTGTATACCACTCAGTATCCGGGTCTCATTGATGCCATGGCCTTTGCTTTTTTTTAATATTCCTAATTGTTACTCTTCCTTTTTTTGTTTGTGTTCAATATGTATTGTTTGATAGGGGTGTTATATGTAATCATCTATGCCCTGGGGATGAGGAGGATGGTTGGGATTCCATAGCTTAACAGAGAACTGGACAGGGCTGACACCAAGGAGTCTGTTCATACAACTTTCTCTCTGGATTTTCACACTTTTCCAGCTAAATCCAATTAGAGAAATGGTGAAAGCTGTGGGAGTCTTGAGTGAAAACCTTGATATAGAGACCCTCAAGTCTGGCAATTTCTGTCTACAAAAAGGCACATGGCGTCATTTCACAAGAGGAAATTAGGAGCGGAGAGCATTTCTGGCAGCTCATCGGGTATTTTTCTGTACTTGCAGGCTCTTAAACTCACTGAAAGTTACATTTCTGTTTAGATAATGTTTACAAGCTGGGATTAAAACTGCCCGTGTGAGCTGGGCCGAGGAGCCCCGGTATAGGAAGCTCAGTGTATATGCAGACAAACAAAAAACACAGTCTATTAGCATTTTTTTTAATTAAAAGTCATTTAAACTATTAACAGGTTAGAGAAATATTCTGTTCTAATCGAGTCCTGAAGAAGGTGTATAAATCCAGAGACAGAGCAGGATTCCATTGTTAAGTCACTTCTGTCTGATCAATGGGATTAGTTCAATTACTGATACTCTATTAATCTGCTGCAGACATCATTTAGGTCCATTAGTGTTCATGGGATGAAAACTGCAAGTAGATGAAGCCAGACTATTACAGGGTGATGCCTCCATACAACCCACGTTATTTCTAGAGAGGTCGGCAATACAGTATGCACATTTCAGGAATTCAGAACAGAGCGACATACAGTATAGTATAGTATAGTATGGTATGATAGAACAGGGATTCACTCCCATTTCAGGTACTGGCCCCTCCAGAAATAAATGGGAGATGATTCATCACTTCCCTGTTGCATGACGGCTGCAGTTGCCGTTGATCCCAATATGTCTTTCTCATCATCTCGATACCATTGGACTTCATCTGCGTGATTCACATTTGTCTGGTAGCGGATTATCACTTTAAAGCTTGGCTTTCACTGGCTGCAGTTGCAGGCTCTGCAGTTTCATGGCCAGTCCCATATTTCCGGTGATTTTCAGCTTGCCCTGGAAGAAAGCCTGAGGGACACGGATGTGATTAGCAAATATACATTTACAAAGAGGTTTTAAACAATTACAGACTGAGTCAAATGGCCAAAAAATTATAATTAACCCCTTGCCATCCGCCCATTGTAAAAATACGGGCAGACAGTGGATGCTTCCTGGCGGGTGGACGTACATTTCCATATTCAGAGCTAGGAGGTGTTAAAGGAGAACCATGAGATGAGTGCTTTTCACTCACCTCATAGTTCTAGCCGACCTGTGACAATGAGACTGTCATAGGTCAGCCCAGTAGATCGGGAGGTGAGCAAACACATACCGGCGTTCGCTCACCTCTCGATCCTGTCACTGCTCTCTGCCGTGAAGGGGGAAGGGTTGGATTCCCCCCTCTCTGCTCCGATAGCGCTGACTGGCGGAATGGACGGGGGAGGGGGCGGGTACAGCTTGCTCTGCCTCTAGATAGGCAGAGCCAGCCGTCAGTCACGCAGCTGGGCGGATCCAGACATAATTGTCGGGATCCGCTTCAGCATCTCAGTATACCGTGAGCAGCAGCTCGCGGTATACTGCGGCGTCTCAGTATACCGCGAGCTACAGCTCGCGGTATACTGAGCCTAGGGTGACGGGAGGACGCTAGTTTGTGTCCTCCCGTTACCCTAAGGAGAACTATAGGGAAAAGCCTTAACCCCATAGTTCTCCTTTAAATAGCCTGCTAAAACAGCATTGTATGTTGCAGACAATGATGTCTCACCCCCTCCCACCTCTATTCAAGCTTGGATTCTCCATTTTTGCATAAATGGATTCCCTGTACAAGTTATTCTGAATTGAGAAAGCTGGTTGGATGACCAGTGAAACATCTTCAAGAAAAATACAGCAAGTCCAGTTGCCTCGACTTATTTTTTACAGATATACCATGACCTGGATAAATGAGAACCTTTACAGACATCCAGTTGTTGTGGAACTAAAAATCCCATGAGGCATTGCAAGACTGACAGCCTCAGGCATGACACCCAAAGCAATGATGGGATTTGTAGTTTCACCACAGCTGGCGTACCGAGGCCACCTACTACTGGGCTATGCTATTGTCTTCCATTATGTTGGGCATCATGTCTTCTTGTATACAGTATATCCATAAAGAGGACCTGTCAGTGTGCCTTTGCTATTATATAGGGGGATTGTTATAATAGCAATAACAATAAGTGCAAAAAAACCCAAAATGTTTAACTCCCCCACCCACCTATAAAACGTAAATACACGCCCGGTGCCCCAGCACGCAAAAAGGACAATTGCGCTACACATGTTACATATCGCCACGAACGTTGCAGTGAGAGCAATCATTTTAGGGCCATCAATCACTGATAACACTAAACTGATGAGCGGTAACAGCTTTTAAAGCGTCGCCTATGGCCAATTTTGGGTAATCGTTTTTTGAGGTTTCGCGCACGCAATTTTAAGGCTTGACATGTTTGGTGTCTTTTTACCCGACGTGACCCCGTCTTTTATATTTTACCAAAAAATTGGGTAATAATAAATGTTTTATCATTTAATATAGGGGAAACTGTTTTTTTAAAAAAATGTTGGTAATTTTCCCTTAATATAGTAAAAAATTAAAACCCCAGTGGTGAATAAATACCACCAAAAGAAAGCTCTATCTGTCCCCAAAAAAGGGTATAAAATTAATTTCAGTACAGCGCTGCATGACGGAATAAATTTCAGTCAAAGTACCGCAGCGCTGAATACTGAAAAATGGCCTGGATGGGAAGGGGGTTTAACACCGCGGATGTCAACTGGTTAAGCAAACTTTACTTTTTGTGAATCTGTTCTGAATTGTCTTACCTGACACCCTGCCAGCAACGGAACTTGCTGCTGCGAGTTAACAACGCTAACCCACTGCCTCTCAATTAGGACCAACCTTGTCAGGCTGTCATGAGTGCTCCTTCAGTCCTTGAGCGGTCTATACCATAGGCAGCCAATAGGCTAACTGAAGGAGCTTGCACAGCATGCTAAAAACAACTGGTAACATTGTCAGCTTGTAGCAGGAAGTGCTGTTACTGAAAGGGTCTCAGGTAAAAAAAAATGTGCAACAGCTTTACAAAAAAAAACCCAAAAAAAAAACACAACTTACCGTCTGAGGATTTATCTTTCCAGTCATCAGAGCCAGGAGGTCAGAGTCCGCCATTGTGATTGTGCAATCCGCCTTTTTATCTGCAACGAAAGCGACAAATCCATTGAATTGGCAAACATTTAGTATAGCTGAACTATTTTCCAGTGTCCCTTTGACAATGTAAAGCCTTGGCAAAACTTTCTTCCTCCTTTAGGAGGGGGAAAAGGCAGAAGAGTTTTTTTTTCTTTTTGTTGCTAGGGTTGATGTCACCAAAACAAAATGAGGGGAACGAATATCACTAAGGGCTTATTCCCATGGATATGCACAGCCATACAGTATGCATGTGTGAAAAAAACCTGCATCCGGGAGGGAGAGGTGCTGCATGCGAGGCTGCACGTGGCTATATGCCATTCTAAACTTGCACATTGAAACAGGTATGGATGTATGTTCTTGGGCACATCCAAGGGCATGTATCCGTACTTGTACAAGTTCTGGTCAGCATGCAGCTGTGTCTTTGTGAACGTGGTGTACAACAGGAAGACGCAGGCCGCAAGAACCAAGAATGCAACTACATACGGCCTACAGTACAAGGCTTTAGGAAATTCTTTGCAGCCGTCTGTGTTGCCCATAGCAAATTAATTTTAATGCAAATTGGGAACAAGTCCTTGTTTCAGTCTTTTAATAAATGGGACGAGAGTAGTTATTAGAGGAGGGAGGACAGACAATAAGGGAAATCTCAAAGTTAGAAAAAGGACACATTTTTCTTGTTAGTGAGGGGAAATGTAACACATTGGGAGATCTGGAGCAAAAGGAGCTTAATGGGAGCAAAAAAGAAATGGATAATGCTCCAACTTGGAAGCAGGACTATAAGGTGTATGCCCTCCTTTGATCCCATCTCCCACAATTCAGTTCAAGGTTCCTGAGCAGCCAAATCAACAGCCCTTGCTCTATCACATGGGGAATGGTGGCGGTGGAGAGCCTTCCTAGCCATATGCAAATTTTGCCTTTTTTAAAAGTCAATCTTTGGATAAGCTTTTGGGGCAGCTGAAGTGGCAGATAAGAGTATCGACAAGGTAAGAGGAAGCACCTTATCGAGGGACTACAACCTCTTATCCCTTAGAGCCAAGGAAGATGCCATCTTAGCTGCTTTTTGGATTGCAGTTGCCATGATGCTGCACATGTGAACAGTTATGACACCAGCCATTTGAGGGCTTAAAAAGTTGGGTTGAGAGCAGAAATAAGTTCACTGGCAACCTTGACAGTTGGCATGCCCTAAAAGTATTTTGGTGGGTACAGTTCCTCTTGCATACAGGCACAAAGGGACATACACAGTAAAAAAAAACCAACCAGGTATGGCATGGCATGGCATACAGTCGCCTGTACAAATCAATGACAGGATACGGCTGTACACTGGTAAATTCTGATCCGAGTGTATACATTCATAGAGCAGCAGATGTATGTCCCTGGATTCAGACAGTCTGCATCCAGAGGCATACATCTGTACCTGTATGCCACATATACAGTATATGCTAGGATCAGTGTTTACCAGCGCACAGCACATCTGGTCATTCATTTGTGGGTATAGGCAATACCGGTGACTAGATAGGGTTACAACTTAAAATTAGTATTAATATTAATATGACCATAAGGTTTAAAATTCCATAAAAAATTCCTAAGAACACCGGTGACTACCAGGCGAGAGAAATATGGATGGTTTATATTGTACACGGCCCTTTGCAACCTATGATTTGTATAGATACCTGTGACTCCGACGTGTTGAAATATGGGCAGTTGTTACAGTACATGACCCTCTGTGCCTGTGTGCATGGGCCCTAAAGAGCCTTCTACCAAGCTAAAGCATTACTTTCAGTACTATAAAATGAGTGCAAAGTCCGTTAGTTTCTTTTCTGCTGTCTCCTCAAATGCTTATTCTAAGTATATACACATCAGTTCTGATACTTGATGTTTCAGATCACACAATGATTGCACACACAGACAAGGATTCATTGACATTAGCCAAGAATCAGAGATTTACCTGAGTCAGGGTGCACAGATCCCCTTCCGTTCTTCACATCAACTACCCAATTGGCCTCCTTCCCTCCAGGTCCATCTTTTACCTTGAAGGCAAACACTCCTCCAATCTTTTTCACATATTGCTCTCCCTCCTGTAGGACACAAAAGAGTGAATAAATCATAGACCGCCACCTGACATTCACAAAGCAATTTCTTTTCATTAACAATAACAGAATCAAGACCTTAAAAAGGGAACAACATTTTTGCAGCTTGCCCATCCTTAGATGTGGTGGTTGCATTCATTTTTTTCCAGGTTCTTTTTACCTGGTGATCTTGCTAGTAACTAGGGATGGTTCAGGTTCAGACTGAACCCAGTTTGAACCAATCAAAAGATCCTTATTTGTAGCCAATAAGTGGCTCTGCCTAAAAAGCCTGTTTTGACCCTTTTTGATGGTGGTGGGTGCTCAGAGCTGCTAACAGGTAAGAATTACTTTTTTTTTGTTGCCAACTACAAAAGGTAGGCTGTAAGCAGTAATACATTAAAGTAGTTATGTTAAAGTAGAACTAAAGCCAATGCATTGTTTTTTTGCTTTGGATAGAGTAAGATAGTGTTATAAGTAGAGATGCACCTATACTAGTATCGTGCAGATGCAGAGTATTTGGGAGAGTACTCGTACTCGCCCCAATGCTCCGATGCCTAGCCCGATACTTCCTGTATCAGGAAGCCGGGCAGTGTGTCATTACACGCTGCCTGGCTTCCCGATTGGCCGGGAAGCCGGCTCCATGCTCCTTCATCACTTGTGGTTGGGAAGCTGGCCAATCAGGAAGCCGGGCGCAGTGTAATGACGCACTGCCCGGCTTTCCGATTGGCCGGGAAGCCGGCTTCATTCTCCCTCGTCACCTCATGACGAGGGAGCATTGGCTGGGAAGCCGGCTCAATCAGGAAGCCAGGCACCACGTCATTACACGGCGCCTGGCTTCCTGATTGGCCAGAAAGCCGGCTCCATGATTAATCGTCACCAAGTGACAAGAAGTTTGGAGACGGCTTCCCTGCTATTCGGGAAGCCGGGTGGCGAGTTTTTACACGCCTCCTGGCTTTCTTAATGGGACTTTCGGTATTTGGTATCGGCGAGTACAGAAAAAAAAAATACTTGATACCGAAATACCGGTATCTGTGCATCTCTAGTTATAACCCATCAGCCTTTTCCACCATCTGTGTCCCATTGGGAAATTTTCCCTTCACCTGTCTGATAGCCACAGGAAGCGAGAGGAAAACCCTCCAAAGAGAAAAAAAAATCCTTGGTGGTCATCAGAACTAGTGTCCCCATTGTAAGATTTCTCATCTATTCCTCATTTGGTGACAACTCAGAATGCAGGATTTTCTTTCACTTCCAGTGATAACCAGGTGGTCACCAGCACAAATACAGAGGGCGAATCTACCTAATGGGTCACAGACACCAATAAAAAACATTTAAGGGTGCACAAAACCAGTATAGGATGACCCGGTTATAGTTTGATACAGCTGAAACTATTTGGATATTGTCCATTTGGATTATATGTGTAGAAAAGGCTATTTTGTTTTTTATCATACCAGGTTTTATATATATTTTGCCCGTGATTTGTATACATAATGGCTGGATCTGTGCTGTACAGATGTAGTTAACAAAATGAGGATAGTTTTTTAAAATTGTATTGGTACTTGTACCAGTTTCAATGGTAATACGTTCATTATTCTGTTGACATGTTTCCTCCTATTGGGAGATTCGTTTAGGGAGGGAGTTATGCTCACCTGATCCTCAGAGCCGGCTTGCTTTGAGATCGGTCCCTTCCGCCTCACTTCCCCATGGCTGCAGTAGTCTAAGGTCCTGCAAATCATCGAGCCGTAGCTAGCTCATTTTGCGCCCGAGGCAAGAATAGAAAATTGTGCCCCCCAACAGACGTGTGATGTCACTCGACGCCGCACACGCTGCATCATGTGACGTCATGTGCCCCACCTCCAGGACAGCGGCGCGCATGTGGACAAATCCAAAATAGCATAAACATTTGTTTTGTTTGAAGAAACTAATGAAAACATTTTTAGTTTCTGCTCATTTTGTCCAAAACAAATTTTATGTCTAATAATCTGTGTGCATGAGTGTGTTTGTGGGGTTTTTTTTTTAATTTACTGTTAAGGGGGGGTTCGGGGTAATATTAGGGGTCTAAACAGACCCCTGACATTTCCCTTTTGAGATAGAAATTGCCATCCTGAGTGCTGAAGCCAGCAGGGGCGGATAAGGGATCACTGAAGCCGGCGGGGGGGATGGGGGCAGAGGAGGGAGCGCCTCCACCCCCCCAGCGCTCTATTTCTCATCGGATCCCTGCTGCCTCTGCCCATACAGGCGGGGGAGAGCAGCGAGGATCCGAGGACAAGCTGGAGCCCGTGCCTATCCTCTTCTCCCTGCCAAGGCGCGTCTGTGTTGGCCACCTGGCGGCCCTGTTGCCATGGTGCCCTGTGCTTGCCATGGCAACAGGAGTAAGGGGACGCAGCCAGGCTGGCCCTGGCTGCGCCCCCTCTCAGCTGCACTTGAGGCGAGTGCCTCACTCGCCCCATGGTAGCTACAGCCCTGCGTCCTACACATGGCGTATAGGACTTGAGGCTGCCAAAGGACAAACCATTGCTGCAGCCTAGGAGGAGACAGGTTGGTAGGAGCACTGTCACAGTCGGCTGGCTCAGAGATCAAGGGAGTACATTGTTATTTTCCTCCCTAGACCAAAACAAGCCCCACTGCAAGGGAGTTCTGCTTTAAGAAATTTGTCATTAGGGTTCATTCTAGGACACAAAAGGTTCTTGCCCTATGAATATTTCTTGCGCTCGAACGATCTCTTATCACTTGATAAGCAAGGTGATCATTGACCGCAGTAATCTGTATTTAAGGGTCAAACTAAACTTTTTTGTCTGACAAACACATTGTAAAAGAAATACACAATTACCCCCCCCCCCTCCTCCTTCTCCTCCATTGACCTCCTGCAGTTTCTTTTCAATCTCCTTGAACACAAAATCGGCTTTAAATCCCTCCTCAGCGCTGGTTGGTGCCAGCTGGATACGGGTAGATCTGGAGAGACAGAGACATTGCTTAATCATGTGGCAGTCATAAAATCGCACTGCTCAGTGACCGTAGGAATTTTAGCCTCATACACCGCGACGGGGGAGGGGCCAGGAGGATGCTGTACATAGCTTCCTGAAAACATCACAGCACCCCGCCTCTGTCCTCCTCTCAACCCTGATGCAAGCAGTGGGCTGACTCTTGGGAGGAGTCATGCAAATATAAAAAAATGCCTTGATTGGTAGATGTCAGTCCGGGGTAGTGGGCACTCCTAGGCAGGCTATATTTGCATGAAGATCGCCCTGTGTAACGCACACATGTGATGCTGAGCCTTCATGATTGACAGAACTGAAATCCAATAAATAAAAGGCTGCGCCAGTGACAGTCAGGTTGGGAAGAAAAGGGCTAGACGATGCTGGAAGTCCTCCAGCCAGGAAATGAGGCGGGCTCTATCAGACTTACTGCAGCTTCTAATGCACATTGGGAGAAGCTCACAGTGTGCAGTGAAATCAGAATAAGCCATTCCAGTCCCGGAGAGGAGTCTGTACAACTGTGCAAGACAGAAGGGAAGGCCGGAGATCAGCTTTAAAATAGTAATTTCCCATTGACACCAATTGTGTGTATTTTATAGAGAAAAGAGACCAATGAATATGAGACCCTTTGCACCGTGAGAAGAAGACCTTACATTACCTCCCACACATGTCACATGAGGACACATGGTGCTGCATACTGACATGAGCAGTAAGTGGATTCATTAAGAGGAAAGACCACAGTGCAGATCAGGGACCAGGGGACTCCCCCACTACAGAGGGTCAGGCAGATATGTTTCTTGCCGCAGTGATTCCTCCTGAGCAATAAATATATACAACTGCTGGTCAATTGGTGGTGGTGGGGGGGACCAATCGCAATTTTCTTTTTTATGACCATAGTAAACCTTTAAAGATGGGAGAGTGATCCTGACTAGCATTTTCAGAAGCAATGGCTGCCTCTCCATTTCTTTTTAGCTGGCCATACACCAGTAGAATGTTTTCTTAGGTAATAGGTTACCATGGGAAGTGGTACAATACAATGCACATGCATTGGGCTAGGCTTGCAGTGGGTCTGCCCCTGTTCTGCAAGGGTTAAGTGCTCGCTTTGTCTAGGGGGCTCAAATAAAGACATTTTACTTACCCAACCCCCGGTCCTGCAAGGGTTAAGTGCTCGCTTTGTCTAGGGGGCGCAAATCAAGCCATTTTACTTACCTAACCCCCGGTCCTGCTGGTCCCCACAGCCTCTTCTTCCCTTTGCTCCGGCGTTCTAAGCTCACATCTTATGCAGGTTCATTGATCTGCATTAGACACGAGAACACCAAGGGACATTGAAATATCAGGAGTGGAGGGGAAGAGAGGTGAGCTTTGACCACCACCGGAGCAGGGATCGGGCAAGTAAAGCAGCTTTGAGTCCCCTAGGCAAAACGAGCACTTAACCCTTGCAGTGAAAGGGGGGTAGGGGGGCACTACGTTTTTTCTTTGCCCAGAATTCCTAATACGACTGCAGCGCTCCCAACATTGAAAAACGCAATGCAGGTTCACATGCACTCCCGCATCGCAGTGGATGTAAATGGAGGCTTAGTCCCAATGAAGAAGGTATCACGGCCAGAACTCAACTGTGCCCATGTTTAAAAAAAATTCAGTTTTGTTGCATTTTTAACAGAAACAAAAAAAATCAAGCTTAAAACAAACAAGGAAATCCACCGGATACGTAGAAATGATACTCTGTTTAGTTGCACAATTATGGAGGGTTTTAAATCACAGATGATGTATTGTGCAGATGACGGTCACATGCTAACGGCAGTTCTGTATCTTTGACAAGCATTACCCACAATACACCACAAAGAACTGCGGGTTATTTTCTGCAAGGCTGCATTCATACATCTGAACTTTCACACACAATGGAGACAATGAACACACAATGGAGTTGCGCTCATATTGCCTCCTCCCAGCTGATGATCAGTGACCCTACATATGGATTGCAGAGGCGCTGATTGATCTGCACAAGCCGATCCGGAATACACAAGCCTTATGTAATTCCTAGAGCAGCAAACGGTGGTGTGTCCTAGATTACAATGATTAGCAGAGAGCATACAAGTATAGCCTGCTCACCTGGGCTCTGCGTCCTGGAATCCCATCTTGTATAAGGTGACCACCACGGCTCCCCCAAGTCCGATGTTGTGTTGTAAGGCTAGTTTGGCTCCAGGAACTTGTCTTTTACCGGCCTGACCTCTGAGCTGCCAGCACAGTTCTGCACACTGAGCCAGGCCTGTGTACAGAGAAAAGATAGTCAGTGCTCCTCTTCCGGCTCCTTGTCACACCCTGGGGGCCACAATGTGGAGCTGCAACTCAACCTTAACCCTTTGTTGTTCACAAGAAGTTAGATCTGCGATTTCCAATACAAGCACTCACTATTGCTAGTCACCAAAACAGTTAATAACTGTACCGATCGTTTACATTTTTGGAATCCATCTGGCAAATACCTTTTGCCAGATAAAAGTTTTATTACAATTCAGAATTTTTACTGTCGTCATGTAAGAGGTGAAAACAATGAAATAGGCAAATTCCGATCTTTTAAATAAATGACTTCTAAAGAGACTAATTTTAGTTTTGTTAAAAAATAAATAAATAAAATGCATAAAATTATCATCTTCTACAGTCAACGGTTTCTAGTCTACTTATCATTAAAAGCAATCTGATTGATGCAGTTGATGTAGATTAATTAAAAGAGGGTTTGCGATCTGACCTTCATGTTTAATGTTATACCCTAAATATGGGTGTAATAGGAAAGACGGGGCGACAGAAAGGTGAATTTAGCCATTAAAACTGCACCTGCCGGCACATTTCAAGTAATGAATCAGCAACTTATTTAAAGAGGGACTCTAGCGATGTTATCCACCATTTCTTTGGCTGCAGCCTGTCCTACTGAGGTGTGTCTGAACTGCTAGAAAGCATGTCAAAGGCCGCCTTTTCTGGTCAAATGCTGCAGCTTTCATTCTGACTCAAATGGAAAGCAAGTGTTTAAAAAGAATGACAAACACTTAGTGTAATACTAAAGTTATGAGGGCAGAGGCACGAGAGAGTTGATGTTATAAGCCAGTCAGATCTCAGGTACGATCAGTGTAAGCTCAGGAATGGTCATCAATAGGACACAGGCTCAGGAATGGTCATCACTAGGATGTAGACTCAGGAATGGTCATCATAGGGATGTAGACTCAGCTGTGGCTATTACTAGGCTGTAGGCTCAGAAATGATCATCACAGGGATGCGGGCTCAGGGACAGTCATCACAGGGATGTGGGCTCAGGAATGGTAATCAGTGGGTTTTACGCTTAGGTGATCACAGGGATGTAGACTCAGGTATGGCTATCACTGGGACATAGGCTCAGGAATGATAATCACTAGGATGGAGGTTCAGGGACAGGCATCACTGGGATGGAGGCTCAGGAATGGTCAACACTGGGATGGAGGCTCAGAAATGGTCAACACTAGGATGGAGGCTCAGAAATGGTCAACACTAGGATGGAGGCTCAGAAATGGTCAATAATAAAAAGAAGGCTCAGAAATGGTCATCACTATGATGTAGGCTCAGGAATGGTCATCAGTGGGATGTAGGTTCAGGGACAGTCATCAGTGGGATGTACAGTAGGTTCAAGTATGGTCATCGCTGGGAATTACTGAAGGCCTAGGTATGGTCATCAGTAGGATGTAGGCTCAGGAATAGTTATTACTGGGATGTAGGTTTAGGGACATTTATCACTGGGATATTGCCAGGGACTCAGGTGTGATCAGTGGGATGTAGGCTTAGGCAAGGCCATCACTGGGATGCAGGCTAAGCTACAATGATGACTGGCATATAGGCTCAGGTATGGTCATCACTGTGATGTAGGCTCAGGTAGAATATTACTGGGATTTAGGTTCAGGTATGAAAAAAATCTGGGATGTAGGCACAGGAATGGTCCTTACTGGTACTTAGCTCATTGGCAACAGAAGTTTTTTTTTAATGTTCCTGGGATGCAGGCTCAGGGATGCTAATGAATGGAATGTAGGCTGAGGGACAGTCATCACTGGGATGTAGGCTCAGATATTATTAGGACTGGGATATAGGCTCAGGGACAATCTTCACAGGGATTTAGGCCCATCGGTGACAAGTTTGTCATGTTCCCGAATCCAAACCTGGTTTTCATCATGGTTGGGAAATAAAGAACTTTGACCTTATGGAGCAGGTACGAAATGATCAGTTTACACTAGTAGTGGAGTAAATCTATGTTGTTCGTTTATCTCTGGTATCTGATCTGTGTCAGAGTGAAAACTAAGGGATGGGAGTGAAGTTCAAGGTATGCAGTGTGAACTCTCTCTGCCTCCATCTGTCACACAGATAAAAAGGAGCTCAAACTCCATAATATCGTATATACACGAAGATAAGAGACAAACCTGTCCACGGTCTCTTGCACTGTTTACACCCACTCTGCCCTTTCACACAGAAATGTTTGTGTGCAAGCTCTGCATTATATTAGGAAATCAAGGCCTGTTTATATACCCAGCTTTATTTGTAGAATTATATATCTTTGCTTACATAACATCGGCCTAATAAAAAAAGTACAAATCACTTAGTGTGTACATGAACCCTTACAATTAACTTATTCACTCACTTTTGGGTCTATTAAATATACCATTAGGAACATCTTTTGAGTATTAAAGGTTTTAGAAGTTCACAACCCCCCCCCCCTTTTTTTTTCCAAAAAAAAGGTTGATGTTTTCTGAAATTCAGAGGTGCCCTGTGTCCTCTGCAACTGTCTTGTGTTATCTCAAGCAGCCCTCCAATTTCTCATCATGGGACTACAGAATGAATAGCCTTTATGTTGTAGAGATCTGAGAGTTGCAGTGGTTAAGTAGTATAACAAAACATAACTGGGCAGGGCTGACACAACAACACAGTCCATAAAAATGCAGTTTGTCATCCCAGCAAGCCAAAAGAGCTTAAAAGCTGAGAGCACTTCTAGCAGATCAATGCGAAAACACATGGGGAAATGTGTATGTATTGCAGTGATAGATTGCATTTGTTTTTTTTTTTTCTTTTAACATACATTTTAAGGAAACCAGTTAACACACATCTGCTGAAATGGAAGAAAAGATAAACATGCAATCAAGGACCTGACACATTCTATGCCTGTGCCCACCCCCTCCATTATTATAATGAGCAATACAACTCCTTATATAAAAAGCAGAAACTGATAAACATTAGTGGTGTTCAACCTTTCTTTTTGAAAGGAAAAACCTGTCAAATTTAACTTTCTCACTTAATATTCTACAATATATAGACAATGGAAGGCACTGAAAGGACTTTGAAATACCCATATATGTGTTTAAATGGAGAGCTCATTGGTTCATTGGTTTATTCACCTCGTAGTATAGCACTGCCTCACATGTATATGTGCCCCCGTCCCCCTGTATTTGTTAACAAGGCAGTGCTGATCACTAGGCTGGATATAAAGGAGAGGCCCTGAGCCCTTTTATGCAATTCAAGGCTTCATGTTCAATAAATGCATTGGTTTGTATAAAATAAGAACAAAAATCAAGCTGGAGCTGGGCTTTAAAGCTGAACTCCAGACACAAAAACTCTCATTTAAATACGTTTCTCAATAGTCACAAAAGATGTAAACCAACTTTACATGCACCAAATGCCCTTCCAAACCCAGATTTTTACCTTGTAAATGTAGCAGTGACATCATGTGCTGCACAAACCCTACTCAGCAGGCCCCACCCACTGCAGCTTGCCTGCCGAAAACTACAGGATGGGTGGATACAAGAAAGGACTTTGATAGTGTACATAAGCATTCATGTATTAATGTCTAGGTAATGTTAACGAAGATCCTATGAACTCTGTTGTCCTACATTTAACTAATTGTGTGTGAAGAGTCTTGGAGGCATCTGTAGTGAAATGAGGACTTGTACCTCATGACCCTTAATGACAAATGCCAAAACTGCAGAGCGTGCAGGAGCAAATTCAAGTTAAATATACTTTAAGCTTATTAGCTATGAACAAAGACACAGTGAGGGGAATTTTTATCAAAACTGGAGCAGACAACATCTGGAGCAGTTGTGCATGGCAACCAATCAGCTTCTCTCTTTCATTTTCATGCTTAACTGAACAAACTTGAGAGAAGCTGATTGGTTGCCCTGGGCAACTGCTCCAGATTTTATCTGCTCCAGTTTTGATAAATTCCTCTCGGTATGTCCAGTGCTGATGTCCAATGACATAAGAACCTATTATTGGGAAGATAAAAGCATGCCATGTAGATACACGAGGAATTAAACTTTATATAAATACCCAGTTTATATCGAGTTTAAAAAAAAAACAAAACAAAAACAACAGCAAAAAAACCACACACACCTTTAAAACAGTCAAGAAATTTAGAGACTCTGAAGAGGTCTGTAATTGTTGCTTTAAGGACTATAATAAATTGACAGTTGACTAAGGAATAGAAAGCAATGCAAAAACAAACAAACATATTACTGCTTAAAGTGGACCCTATCTTACCTAAAATCTTTCACACCCATCTACTATCCAATCACCTTAAAGGCCACAATTCCAGCATGGAGGAGGTGTGGAGTCACATTGCCACCTTCAACAGTCAGGAACTGTGTTCAAGCAATTTATAACCAGTCACCATGGTTGAGAGCCAACCTGCCTCCTCCTGTACCTCAACTTTTGCTATGGAACTTGCATTGCAGTGAAGAGTCAATAGAAAAACAAAAAAAAACAAAAATGGAGTTAAGGCCAACTAAAGGTGCTAGTCAAAATTTGCACACCAGAGCTGTCCAGGACTCAAGGATCTCCAAGTAGTTAACATGTACAATAAACAGAAGCAGAGTGGCTCAGTGGCAGGGCCGGCCTTAGGCCTTTAGGCGCCCCGTGCGAGAAAGCTTTACAGCACCCCCTAGTGACCACACCCTTTCAGTGACCACACCCATTTCTCCAATACCGGCTCCATTTAAAGCCTCCCATTCCGGTAAGTCCCCAAGAAACAGATTACAAGCTATGATAAAAATAAAACTTTTATTCAAAAGGTATTAAACTTGTAAGCACAATATAAACATTTGTATTAAATAAAACAACAGTAGACAATCAAGTGGCCATTGCCTAAATAGCTTGTGCCGGACAGTGTCTGATTTTCTTATTTCAGTAAGTTTGGAGGTAAATACCTGTATCACATGGTATAACGTCACCTATACAGCATACCACACGATATAATAACACCACCTATACTGTATATCACATGCTATAATAACTAGGGCTGGTAATGATTAAAATATTCGTGTTCGATTAATCAAAAAAAATTGTAATCGATTACTAATAACGCACATACAGATCCAACAACTTTGGCCTATACACATAGAGCACAGCAATGAAGTAATACCATGAACTAGGATCACACTAATCCAGCACATTATTAATCTCACGTGCCCCACTCAATATGGCCGCCGCTTGAGTGGGACAACTCAGAATAATAACATGCTGGATTAGTGTGATCCTAGTTCATTTTATTACTTCATTGCTGTGCTCTATGTGTATAGGCCAATGCCAGGGATCCCAACGTGAAAGAAGCAATTTCAGGGAGGTGTCCCTCTCATTTCAGGGAGGTGCTCCCCCACCCCCCCATCCGCAGAGGAGGGGTTAGGGGGGGCTGGGAAAGAGCACCCCCCTGAAATGATGGCAGATAGCACAGGAAGCAATAGCTTCTGTGCTATCTGCAGGCTTTAATTTTTTTTTTAGTATTCTGACAGTTGCAGTCGTCAGAATAGAAAAAAAAAGGCATACGAATGCATAGTAAGATTCCTATTGGCTATTGCACTTTGCAATAGCCAATAGCAAACTAGCTATTGCACCCGCCCTCTGCTGCTTTCAATCACCAGAAGAGGACCTGATAGAAAAATTCAGGTCCCCCTCTGCTGATTGACAGCAGCAGTGGGCGGGTGCATTAGCTAGTTTGCTATTGGCTATTGCAAAGTGCAATAGCCAATAGGAATCTAGTTATGCATTCGTATGCCTTTTTTTTTTTCTTTTCTGACTGACAGTCACACGGTAAATCACACGGTATAATAACGCCACATATACTGTATATAACACGGTATAATACCACTACCTGTATATTTAATATCAAATATCATACATAATTACAATAAAGTATTTTTTTATTTTTGTATTTACTGTTCCTTTAAGAAACACCCTATTTAAATAATAAAAGACAAAACAGACATTAAGCAGTACACTGCATTTATTTAAAAAAAATTACTTACAGAAAAGAGTTTTTACATCAGCTTCTGCGGATCCTTGCCCTCCTTTGTCTTCTCAGTGCGCATGCTCTATGAGCTCCTCATCCCTGCTCCTGACAAGGCAGGGACAGCCGCCCACGCCGTCTTTCCTGCAGAATCCGACCGGTGGCTTGCCAGTACTGTTGCCAGTTTTAAAGATGGCCGCCGCGCTGTCGGCCATCTTAATGATTGATCTACAGACTGCCAGTGACACTGTCACTACTGTGCTGCCTGGCTGAGCTGTCATAGTGAGTAGTCCAGCGTCCGCACGGAGGGGTGCCGCGCCCGCGGGCGATCTTTACAGACGTTTGGGGACAGAATTTGTGTCGGTCGCCAGGCGCCCACGTTGCTATGGTGCCCTGTGCGACCGCACAGCCCGCACACCCCAAAGGCCGGCCCTGCTCAGTGGTTAATACTTCCACCTTGCAGAACTGGGGGTCCTCGGTTCCAGTTCTGGCCAAGACACTATCTGCATGGAGTTTGCATGTTCTCCCTCGTTTTGGGTGGATTTCCTCCTACACTCCAAAGATATACTGCTAGGTTAAATAGCTCCTGGCTAAAATTGACCATAGGATGATATTCTACTGAGGGTGTCTAAGATGGCTGTCCCAGCAGCAAATAGGGGGCTTTGAGTCCCCAGGGAGAAAAGGCTATAGAAATATATTTTTTTTAAAGTGCAGACACTTGGAGGTGGCACTTTAGATAGTTGGTGATACTTTCACCTTGCTCATGCAGGACAAAGTTACCAGTGTCTCTACAAAGCAGCCCCCTGACCTCCCATATACTCACCTTGCCTGTGCTCCCTCACAGCTCCTTCCTCCACTGAACTAAGATTGGCTGTGTTGGAGACACTGGGGAACGGTGATGTCACTCCTCCATGATGGGCCAGTTCTCAAGCCTAGCAGTTAGCTACTAGGCCAGGGCACTATTACAAGGGATCAGGTAACATGTCCCTATGCACTACGAAGTGCCAGGTATCGGAGGAGCAAGGGCATGCAAAAAAGTGCAGGTAAGGCAAGTATAAGGGCAAGGGGGGCTTTTTCAAAGACACTATGTGCACTGCATGAGCAAGGTGGCAGGGTCTCTTTAAATTCCCATACACACATTAAAATGGAGAGCTCATTGGGAATTCACCTCTTAGTATAGCACTCCCTCACATCAGGACATGCATGTATACACCTTCCCCCAATGTATTTGTTAACAAGGCAGTGCTGATCACAAGGCTGGATATAAAAGGAGAAGCCCTGTACCCTTCTATACAATTCAAGGTTTAATTTTCAATAAATGCATTGGTTTATATAAAATAAAATAAAAATTCAAGCTGGAGCTGGGCTTTAAAGCTGAATTTCAGACACAAACTCTCATTTAAATATGTTGCTTCATAGTCACACAGGATGTTAGCCAACTTTACATGCACCAAATGCCCATCCAAACCCAGAAATATCCTTGTAAATGTAGCAGTGACATCAGTGTGCTGCACATACCCTACTCAGCAGGCTCCACCCACTACAAGTTGCCTGCAGAAAACTATAAAAGGGGGTGGATACAAGAACCAGTCACCCTGCACAAGGAGAGAGGGCAAAGAGACTGGTCTATTACAGGACGCTCCTGCACAGAGGGAAATCTTCACACTGGATTACTGATCTAGCAGAAACACAAAGCTCACCAGGATTCGAGTAAGAACATGCATGCCTCTTGTAATCAGACAATATTTGCTTATCCCAGCACCTTACCACATGGCCATAACACTTCATATCTGACCTGTTGCTCCCAGAGGATGTCCCTTGGAGATCAATCCACCGCTTGGATTGATGACCCACCGGCCTCCATACGTGTTGTCTCCTCTGTCAATCAATTCACCAGCTTGTCCTTAAAATGAATCACATGGAGTTTAATTAAACTGTCCTTGCATCACAAGCCCGTGTCAGTTTTATCTCATCATTTTCATTTAATGTACATTAAAGTAAAACTCCAGCCACACTTTTTTTTCTCCTTCCAATATTTTGGATAGATTATGAAAGGGTTTGGTCACTGGCGTCTTTTTACTGCAATTGGCATCCCTAGTGGGAATATTTCGCTTCATTTTCTGTACCACAAATACAACAGAAAGTGAGTGAAACTCTCCCCAGAGAAAAATTCCGCTCTTAGACTGTTGTAACCAAAACAGGTGTTCCTATTGGAACCTCCTGTTCTGCCGACAACCATATAATTGTAGATTTTGAAACATTCTGCACCCCAGAATGTTCATTTTGGGGTGGGACAGACACTGCTTCAGCTTGGTTAGATGCAAGTATCCATATCTGCTAGCCGAAGGGCTCCTGGGGATGCTGAAAATCACTGCAGTAGTCCGCGCTACATACAGTGATAGACATGATCTTCCGACATTGGCTCCAGCAGACTGAGCACAGGGGAGTCATGTGATTAGACTTGCTGCCACTCGGAGAATGCCTTGTATTTCTTTCAATTAATGCAAGGAATTCTCTGATTGGATGAAGTGGAGAGGAGGGATGGGTGACATCACAATCTCCACCTTCTCCAATCAGAAAATGCCTTGTTTTCATTGAACAAAATACAAGCGGTTCTCTAAATGGTGGTGGTGCTGAGCGAACGACTCCCTGTGTTCAGTGTGCAGACGGGAAGCCGCTGGAGCTGCACCTGGAAGATCACATCTATCACTGTATGTAGCACAGACTATTACAGTAATTTTTAGCATCCCCAGCAACACTCTGGATATCAGATGCTTACATCGAGTCAAGCAAGTTTCCATAGAAGATCATTCCTGGAGTTCCGCTTTAAAAATGAAAAAGAACCCATGAACATAAACAGTGACTCCCGAACATTATAGTCTCCCTTTCAAAGAACAGAAATGGGACCCCATATTGTAACATAGGTTTCGAGGGAGGACCCACCTGGAGGACAGAGTCCCAGTGCTTCATATGTAATCAGCTCATTAGCAGAGAAGCAATCATGAAGTTCAATCACATTCACATCTTCCGGCCTCACACCAGCTTTCTGATAACAGCGCTCGGCTGCAGTCTTAGTCATGTCATAGCCAACCTGTAAGGACAAGAGAGAAATTAATAGGAGTATATAACAGGAAAACTCCATAAAAATCCATAAATTAGAGCAAAGAAAAGCTCTAAGCATACAAATGAAACTCTTAACTGATTTTTGTAAATTATGGCAATGTCAGAGGAAAGGGGACAACATCTGATGCGAGAGCTGCTCAAACGGAGCAGAATGTACTTGCTGCAGGCCTATGATTGGCATCGTGATACAAGCAGCCAAGCCTCTTTGCATGGTGGTAAATACATGGACCCCTCTCACCATGTATAGGGCCAGGAAATCAGCCTTGCAGTCGGAGGGGGAGGTGCTTAGGTTAAGAGGTAGAGAGCTCAGAATGACTATCATCCGTATGCTGATATTACTCCAGGCTGGAGTTATAGCAGGGACACGTAGTCCACATCACTGCATGCACTGAAAAGTGCAGTCACTCTGCTTATATAATGCAGCTGTACAGCACATGGATGGATTACTAGTAGTATGCCCATGATTTTACAAAGAACTGAGAAAGCAACTACTTATATACAAATTTCAACTGTGTATAGCCGTGTGTCCGGACATTTTACAGGAACATTTGAAGTACCCCATTCTTACCAGTTTAATGCAGCTGTCCTCCTGAAATGTGCTGGAGGTGTCGGTGACCATTTCCTGCGCCAGGATCTCTACTGCCTGGCCCTCCAACCCGTGTTTGTGAACAAAGTCCTCACTAACTAGAATAGCAGCTGCTGCTCCATCTGAAGTTGGGCTGCAGGACAAAAAAAATAAAATATATAATAGTCACGAACCCAAAAATATACAAAACTAGATCTACACAATATTAGCACAACCTTGGGAGGGGGAAGCTTGTATCACTGCAGTAGCTACACAGGTAGGGGTTCCGGTCATCTACACATAAGGGCATTTATAACGCAGTGAAGGTGACTTTCACCAAACATTCACTGGTGGTGAATTAATCATCATTTAAAGTACATGTACCAGAAGGATTTACCTGAAGTGAATGTTTGGAGAATGTCAGATTAATTGAACATTATATATACACATACTAAAATGTTTAACTTTTTGTTGTTGTTGACAGCAGATTACAGGGCACTGATTACTGGCTTCTAAACAAGTGCTCCGTTGGCGGTCTAAATTTAGGCTGGCAGGCAAATGGACTACCTCTTCTCCAGGGGTAGGACACAAGCTTTGCAAAATCTGGTAATTAAAACTGCCTAGGTTTCCCTTTCTAATATGTGAAAATGAAAGAAGGAATTTGATTGCATGGGACAGCACAGACTGGGGCATATGATCACAGACATGCATTGTGAGAAGGAGCAGTAAAACTATTGTGAAGCACTGCAAAGCAGCCTGTGTATATAATGAGTAAATAGGGCAGCCTCCACGTACTTTACATATAAAATGACAAAATATATACATTATTATACAGGATTTTTATAGCGCCAATAGTTTGCACAGCGCTTTACAATAAGGAAGACATTACAATCACAATACAATTCAAGACAAGATGGTAAGGAGGGCCCTGCCCCTGAGGGCTGTACATAGAAACAAGAATATTTCAAACATTAACCCATAGCAATATCATTACTTATATCAAGGTGATCTTTTACATGGTTATCATTGTAAAGACTCTGCAAGACCCTTTATTGTCTCAAGCTTTGTTTTCACATACCAGCATTGAAGAACTGTAAGATAATCAAAGACTTTCCGGGATTGTTTCACCTCGTCAAGGCTGTATTCATCTTGAAACTGTGAGTTCCTGCATGAAGAATAAAGTACATGATAACTAATCTGACATTCTTACAGGAGGGTGACCACCACACATCCAAGCCTAGACACAGAGTGCCCGCGCTTCATAAAGTCAATGAAGGTAAAGCTTTACTGTACTATTAAACCTCCAACATGAAGTAACTATATGGGACCTTAAAAAGGAGAACTATGGGGTTAAGGCTTTTCCCCATAGTTCTCCTTAGGGTAACGGGAGAACACAAACTAGTGTCCTCCCGTCACCCTAAGCTCAGTATACCGCAAGCTACTGCTCGCGGTATACTGAGACACCACAGCTAAAGCGGTTCCCGACAATTATGTCTGGATCCGCCCAGCTGCGTGAGTGACAGCTGGTTCTGCCTATCTAGAGGCAGAGCCAGCTGTACCTGCCCCCTCCCCCGTCCGATCCGGCAGTCAGCGCTGCTGGATCGGAGCGGGGGAGGGGTGAATCCAGCCCCTCCCCTGTCACAGCAGAGGGCTGTGACAGGATCGAGAGGTGAGCAAACGCCGGTATGTGTTCGCTCACCTCCCGATCTACTGAGCCGACCTGTGAGTCTCATTGTCACAGGTCGGCTAGAACTATGAGGAGAGTGAAAAGCACTCACCTCATAGTTCTCCTTTAAATTTATCAAAGTTGCCCTTTCATACAGAAGTTTGAGGTTTTGAAGATAACCTGACAATCTCACAGGGAAAAATACAGGCTGCATCGGCAAGCCCCTTCTGAAAATGCTAGTAGCTGGACAGACATACTGATCCAGGCTGATTGAAACCGCTGAATCAGTAGAACATAACATATATAAGGTAACTGCACTGGGAAATCTGCTGATGGAGAATAAACAATAATGGTTGGAAGGTATTGGAATATCCTAATGCTTCATCAGCAATACAACTGCCATATTACGGTCAGTCACACCTACAAGACACCACACAATGTGCAGACACACAAACTGGTATCATTATATGTAGAGGATGAGGATCTTTATAAACTCAGGAGATGTCACACCACACTTACGGGTTGTTTGCTGAATGCTTGTGGTTCTTCCATGCAATCTTAGCAAAATGTTCTGGCTTTGTTCCTATGTGGGAGGAATAAAACAGAGTTTAACAAATGACATACACGTGATGTCACATCATTCCCTTTTGAAATCCATATGATTTAATTGTGGATGGGCACCAATGTACAGACTAGAAACTGAATTGAGAAACACTTCAAAGAGAATGAGTAAGACCTTAATAAACAGAAATCTGTTTTAATTTGTTGCCTGTGGCGTTATGGTAAATTATACAGGTTCAATTTACACAAAAGGGATCATATATTTTCTGATGGATGCTATCAGATTGGTAACTCTCCAGCTTCTTGTACTTATATAATGCTGGGAATGGTGTCAAGAGCCAAACACCATCAGTCTATTATATTTATATTATAGTTTTCATGCGAGTCAAGTAATAGTGCAGTGCAAATGGTCCTTCTTAAAGCCCAATTGAACCCTTGCTATGTTTTACTGTACTAGTGAGGATTCACATAATAATCAAAAATTTCATTTAGCACCAACAGTTTCTGTAGCACTTCACAAAATAAAAGGGAGACATTACAATTCAAAACAAGAAGGTTAGGAGGGCCCTACAATTTAAAATTATATACAATAAATATGGAACGCTTTTACTTCTGGACTTCTGTCAAGTGCTGCAGCAAGGATTAAAATACTGGGCTGCCAGCATATAGGCGAGTTAGACCGCGGCTCTTCCACACAAAGCAAAAGCCTGGCTCACCTGCAGTCTGAACACTGCTCTTATCAACAGCACCCCTCACCTACCGAGCAGCACTGTTAATTGGAGCTGCAATCTTTATTTACAGCCTGGTTGCTTTACAGTAGGGATGTCCCGATACCATTTTTTTCAAGACCATGTACAAGTACTTACCCTCAGGAACAATACAGACTTATGATTTTAGTGCAGTTTCTTTATACTTATGAAGAAGGGTAACCCAATCCATGATTGTTCAGCAATGGAGAATGGCAACCAGCAATCATGGATTGCTGAGATTTGTACTCCTCTATAGCTGGTCGCCATTCTCTATTGCTGTATAATCACTTAGTATACAGCACTGGAGAATGGCAACCAGCTATAGACTACTACAAATCTCAACAATCCACGATTATTCAGCAATGGAGAATACAGAATGTATACAGGGCTGCGTGCAGGTCGCACCAGGGTTGTACAGGTGGGTTCCAGGCTCTCCAAGACTCTGTGGGCGGACGCCCAGCTCCAGGGTTGTACGGGTGTGTGTTGGGCTGTCCAGTGCTGTGCCGGTCTCTGCAGGTGCCGGAAAGGAGGAGGAGATGTGGGGCTGGACTGGTACTGTCAAAGACAGCTGCCACGAGGTCCCCAGCAGGCTACCTGAGGTCCCCAGCAAAAACAGGACCTCAGGTAGCTGCTCTTGTTTAAAAATTTAAAGGGCCGGTATTGGCCTTTAGCATGGGGGAATTTTCATGAGTACAAGTCGTCATGAAAATGCCCGGTATCAGGATATCCCTTCTTTACAGTAATAAACCAATTGAACTTTAAAAGAAACCTGTACTAAGAGCACTATTGTGGCATGCCACTGGTAACATTCTAAGAATGATAGTCTTTTCTCTCTCTCTCTGGTTTTAATACTTTCTAAGTCATTGAACATGAACAAGCATGCAAAATTAGAAATTGAGATGGAAGTCATAACACAACAATGAAGCCACTGGATCATCATGACAGCCAGACAAGAAGCATTTTCAGAGGAAGAGTCCAGCAATGGCATCCTCTCCCTTTCCTTTACATTGCTGTACACTTACCATATTTCTCCATATGTTCAAGACCAGCTCTTCCAAAAAACTGCGGTGCCAAAGGAGCAGACTCCAGGCCATATTTGCTCGCCAAAACTTCCACATGCTTATCCATGGGACTGGTTCGGTCAACAAACTAAGAAATAGGACACAAATGCATTGTGTATTGTTAGAAATATGGTGCGGTTACCCTGCCTGATTCAAGTGTAAATGAACTCAAAAGTAAAGATTTCTTATATTGTAGGGCACATTTCGAAATATTAATAGTGTCTAAGCAGTACTGGTAAAACGTGTACTTTTTGTCTTGAATACCTAGGGACTCTAGTACCTACAGCCTAATAGCTGTATATCTGCAGTGTGAGATATAGGGCACTGGTGCCCCTGCTAGTCTCAGGAGATGTGGTGTTAGATTTTCTGATTGTGCTACTGTACTGCTCGCTGTTCTCCTTGCTGAAGGCTCCGACATGAGGAAGAAAAGCTCTGCCTCTACCAAGATGGACGCCTCCAAACCATACAAAACCACAATGTAGAACAAGGCATGGCAAGTTTGTAATGGGGAAAATACCAGCTGCAGGGAGACCACAGGAAACACTGGTGACTATTTTAATGCCCCCTGCCCGTCTTTTTTTAGGCACAGCTTGCAGAGTTCATTTCCTCTTTAATATGAATATAGCATACATGCAAATTCCTGAACAGGATGGTATAAAGTGTTTGCTTGAGTTTTATATGCCAGGGAGGTAAATGGAGCTGATTGGCACTACCTGTACAGTCCATTTAATCCCCATGGGAGCACACATCATAAAGTATTTACAGCAGATCAGTAATTGCTAAATAGAAACCAAGACAAGACACGCTTAACTGCCTTCGGCAAATCCACACTCCATAAGCTTGATCTCTGTAGAGTTCAATGCTCTCAGGATAAAATTATAGCCCCAGATAAAATTGTTTTTCTAGTTTTGGGAAGGGTGTGGAAGGATTGGAATCACTGATGGGTGAGAATTGCTGTCTTTGGACTGGTATGGGGATCTAACCTCACTGTCTGTCCTAGGGACCATTGTTGATATCGTAAAACTTCTATCTGGACAATGTACATTATGGGTGTTTTTCAAGCACTGACATTTATTTTATTTTTTTTAGATGGAATAAACCAACAAACACAAGTCAGCTTACATATGACACATAGAATCTACAGAACAGAGTTGATGAATATCAGAAGATTCCTGGGATAACGCTGTGTTTGAGGTTGACAATATTTCTTCAGTTTCCCTCTCCAGCAAAACTGACACTCGACTTGAAATGAACAGCAACTAATCCGCTCATTTTCAGGTATAGCAGGTGCCATCTCCTGCCCAGGGCTTCCCACGGACATTAGATAGAGGTTTGTTAAAAAATAAAATTAAAAAAAGGGTTCAGTTTTGAGTTGACACTTCTTTTGGGTAACAACCAATTTCTACAAAAAGTGTTGTGTATATAACTTCAACAGGTAGGATGTCTTCCATCAGACAACTGATCTGTCATGTATGTCCAATTGTCAGCTGATCAAAATGTTGTAAACAATATGTATCATTCTGATATTCTCTGGCACATGTGTATTTTGTAATCTTTTCAATACAAAAGTTAGTGTATGGAAAGATCGTTTGTACATGAGAAGGTCAGATTTCTAGTGAGCCTCATCTTTTGAAAAGCTTCTCCAATCCCCACCAGATACACTGGAGCCCTCTCCCCACACCGCCCTTCTCTTCTCCACTGAGAGACTTCAATGTTTGGCAGAGATGAGTGAACACTCTTATGGTGAACTCTGAAGTTTGCAATGTCAGTTCTTGGAGTCCTATTTTACCTGCATATCTGACCATCCTAGGTCTACAGCAGCTTGTCTCAACCTTCCACTCCAGAGGAAACCCTAAAACCATTTAAGATCTCAGGGGACCTGCAAACATATATTACATCTACAGGTCTCGGTACATTAGTATGATCAGCAAGTTGTAACGTTTAAATAGGAGAATATAGAAAATTGCATAACTAGTGTATTTGACACCCAGTGCAGATTCTTTTACAACACTCGCCTGCTCTATATGACAATAATAACTAAATTAAACAAATAATGACCAGATAAGGTGAACAAACTGTGAACATTGTAGTGTCTGCCTACACTGGTTGTCAGTGGAAAAGTGGCACCTTACATTGGTGGTCAAGAAAAAAAAAAAAAGCCTCTTTATACTGGTTACCGGTATAGAAGTGACCACTTACATTTGAGGTCAATGGGAACTGTACCCCTGCATTGGTGGTCATTGTAGGTGGGAGATTAATCTGTCACAGATCAAAGAACCCTTAGAAACCTTAGAGTTCCACCAAACCCTGGGTGAGAAAGGCTGCACACTATAGACTCAAATCTAGCACATGAGATAAAACCTGTCCCCAGCCTAGAATGAGTAGTAATGTATTTTATATGCACCCGTGTCCACATTTGTTATTGATCACAATGTGCATTTTCAAGTTCTTTCAACTTTTAGAAACGTAATTGATAATGTTATTGATGGTTGTATGCAGTTACTGACATTAAAAGAGAAATAAATTGTCATTCCCAACCTTGGGCTTCAAAGATCCCCGCTCCATCTTCTCAAAACCGAGGGCTAGAACACAGTCTGCCAGACCTGCAGGGAAATGAAAATATAAAAAGCAATGAAGAAACGAGCTATTGGATGACGAATACAAGCCAGCACATCAACCAGGTCAAATAATAACTTGGTTCAATATGACAGAGAACATATTAAGTGCACAAGAATTCAAGACACAAATGGGCCTCATCTCCTTGTCTCCACTCCATGCATGTTAGCTCTCAACCAAATTGTATAAAAACAGTTGTATGTGCACTAAGCATCCATTCTAATCTGATACTTAATTCCTCCTCTGACCCAAACCTCAACACTTAACCTTCTCTCAACTCAAACCTTAAAAGGAGAACTATGAGGTGAGTGCTTTTCACTGATCCTCATAGTTCTAGCCGACCTGTGACAATGAAACTGTCACAGGTCGGCTCAGTAGATCGGGAAGTGAGCGAACATATACCGTAATTCGCTTACTTCTCAATCCTGTCACGGCTGTCTGCCGTGACAGGGGAGGGACTGGATTCCCCTCTCCGATCCTCCAGCGCTGACTGGTGGAACGGACGGGGGAGGGGGCGGGTACAGCTGGCTCTGCCTCTAGATAGGCAGTCAGCCGTCACTCACGCAGCTGGGTGGATCCAGACATAATTGTCGGAATCCGTTTCAGCTGCGGCGTCTCAGTATACCGCAAACTGTAGCTTGCGGTATACTGAGCCTTGGGTGACGGGAGGACGCTAGTTTGTGTCCTCCCGTTACCCTTAGGACAACTATGGGGAAAAGCACTTACCCCATAGTTCTCCTTTAAGGCTGCCCATACACCTTGCGCTCATCGGACGACACTTTTCGTCCGATGATCGAACCGTAGTACGATTTTCGTAAGGCGTCCCCATCCTGCCCCCATTATCGCAAGGTTGGATCAGCGGTAATTAAAAGAAAGCACCTGGACGAATTGCGGTAATCGACCACACGTATTTTCGTCTGCGCATGTGCAGTGTAAATCATACGAATTTTTACGTATGAAAACGCCACCAACCTTGCGAAAATCGTACGATCAACCGAAGATTTCTAACCTGCTGGTTAGTCAAAGGTTGATCGATTGTACAGTATTTGCGGTTGTACACTGCCCATCAACCTTACGAAAATCGGCCGATATTTGTAAGGTGCACCTTAACACTCAACCTTGCCCTGACCCAATCCCAAACATTTAACCCTCCCCTGACCCTAACCCTATTACTTAATCCCCCCCCGACCCAAACACTTAACCATCCGCTGACCCAACTCACTTAACCCTCCTCTGACCCAAACACTTAACCCTCCCCTGATACAAATCCTAACACTGAATCCCCCCCGACCCAAACACTCAATCCTCTGATGGCCCAAACCCAAACACTTAACCTTCTCTTGACCGAACCCCTCCTTCTTCCTAAACCATAAAACGTAACCCTACTCCTAACTCTCAAGCTTGCCCCTAACACTATAAACAGAAGTCTTGACACTCACCCCTTACCCTAGCACTTGAACGATTACTTAAATCTGTAAACCTCAAGGTTTAACTGCACAAATAGTGCATGTACACGAATACTGAACAACCCCGTTTGCCACTTGTGACTCACCTCCTTGAACCAGCTGCCTGGCCATGAAAAGAGCGGTGGAGCCAGTGGAACAGTTATTGTTGACATTGATGATGGGGATCCCTGTGAGCCCCAGGCTGTGATAGACCGCTCGCTGTCCACAGGCAGAGTCGCCTACAAAGCAAAATACATATGACGAACAGTGTGTGGCGGGATAGATCACTCAAAAATGGCTTCCTAGCTTACCTGTAACATAAATGTAATACCCTTATTCATTAAAGCTGAACCCTGGGATCAAAAAATATTGCCTAAATACAAGAGTCATGTGTATTCCTACTTGAATCTTGGCGTGCTTTGTGTATTTATTACAGATCTGAGCAGTAATCTAGTGTGAAACATAGCCTGTGTGCAGGAGCTTCCTGCCATAAAGGCCGGTCACTGCTGCTCTCTCTACTTGTACAGGGTGACTGGTCTGGTCTCCGCCCCCTCCTTTGGTTTTCTGTAGTCAGCCTGTAGTGGGTGGAGCCTGTTGGGTCTCGGAACAGGCTATGTACAGCACAGTGATATCTGGGTTTGCACACACATTTGGTGCACACAAAGTGGATTTACATCCTGTGTGGCTATTCAGGAATATACTTTAAGTTTTTGTGCCCGGAGTTCAACTTTAAAAGAAATCAATGCAGAATATAGACTTTCATGTCATCACTCACTGTAACAGAGCCCCCTCTCTAAAGCTTGCATTTTTTTAGGGAGGGGGAGGGGATAATTATGCTAAGGCATCTTCTTGGCCATCATTTCAGATTATGTTGTAGAACAAATGTCACAACTGTGGCACTCGTGTTCAATATTAAAAGGCGTTTTCCCGGGATCACTGCTGCTGCATCACACAGAGAAGGAGGATATCTCAGTGTTCACAATGTTATCTCTCACATATCAGCAATAAATCTCTCCTACTACTCATTGGGTGACTATTAATGTATCTCGTTGTTCTTTTTTATCTTTGAAAGGTCCATGTAGAAGGAAGACAATTCAACAGGGAAAGGTGTCCCCCGCTGTGTATTCCATTCTTCTGTCTCTCCGGATTTATCACTGTAATTGTGTCACACTGCTACATACCATAGACATAGCCAACGCAGGCCTGTTCCACCAGGGAATACGGAATCCCCGCATCAGCAAGAGCGCCCTGACCTGCAAGAGGGAGGAACAAAGACAATATAAGTGACACATTCTATTTGTACACGTCATAACGCTATCAAAAATGTCCCCATACTGCTTCACAATATCAAAAAACTGATAACATTCATGCAGGGGTGGGAAACCTCCAAACCTAAATTTTGAAGAATTGAAGGAGCTGAACAGTGACTGCAGCCAATCAGATCCAGTCATTATTTAGGTATTCTGACAGCTGCGGGTGCCACTTGTCAGAATACAATAGCCGGTGGGACAGATTCTTCCTACCATCCTGTTTAGCATGGATGGGATACCTGTTCCTAGGAAAACATCTACAAACCCCTTTACAGGCAGATATAAGATTACGGGGAGACCTCCCATTGTAGATGATGAATAATAACAGGTTTCCAGTGTATAGCTCATTCTCAGTAATCCCCTCTGATACACAACTCAAGAATAATATTGTTTCCTTCTCTCACCAGCTTCCTTCGCCATATCTGGATAGTCGACAGCATCGCGAGGCTTCAGAAACTGCAATAAAAAAAATCTAATTATTGTTACTTTCTACCTTATTATATCCATGTATAATATATTCATATAATATAAGGAGGAGGAAGAGGAAGAGGAAGAGGAAGAAGATCACACTATCAAATAACAGCTTCCAGGGATGGGCAACCCTGACACTTCCAGATGTTGTGGAACTCCAAGTCCCATGAGGCATTGCAAGATTCTGACAGCTATGCTATGGCTCCCAAAGGCAAAGGGATTATGGGATTTGTAGTTTAACCTCCACTGCGGCCCTAAGGTTCCTTTCACACGGGTGGTCCGATTGGGTCCGCCTGTCAGTTTTTCAGGCAGACCGGATTGGATGCCTAATGCTAGTCTATGGGCAGCCAGGTCTAAACGGACGGGTGTTTGTTGACACCCGGTTACCCCCAACTCCAGCCAGGTATTGAAAAACAAACGGAACACAGTTCGATTCACTGGACCTGATCATGCTGGATCAGGAGTGATCTGTTGCAAATGGACACATGTCCAGTTACATCCAATTCCCCATTGACCTACAGTAATTTCAGTAAAAGGGGGGGGGGACATGGATAGCACAGCGGTGCCATCTGATCCATACCGCTCTAATAGGGGATCAGGAGGGGGTTGCGTACTGCTCCAGATCAGGAGGGGAATCCGCACCGCTCCGGATCAGGAGGGGGATATATATCAGGAGGGGGATCCGTACGGCTCCGGATCAGGAGGGGGATCCATATTAGGAGGGGGATCTGTATTGCTCCGATCAGGAGTAGATTTTTAGGGAAGACAAAATTGCAAAGAGCACAGCTATGCAAAGCCACACACACACACACACACACACACACACTATAATAACCACACAGCAAAAACTTTTGCAGCTGATCACAGGGAATATGTTGCCTTTCCAGATAAACTTTAACAAAATAATCTAATTTTATAACTATTATACTTTTGCATGGAGTTCGGTCCTTTTTGAAGGGGGGCTTGGAAAATTGCCCCATTGCTCCCCCGGTATAAACCAGGCACTGTGCATAGCACAGAGTGAGAAGTCCTACTTTAGCCCATCAGACCCACTTTTGCTCCCCCAGCCAATTGGTCAGCCCAGACCCCTCCTCTAATGACGTCATTACACCCCTGACCCCCATAACCCATCCGAGAGCTGTTTGAACACACCTTGGTCATGCCAACTCCCACCACGTACACCTTCCTCTGGACGGATCGCATGTTGGCCGCGGATGATCGGATCTCTTCCCGAACTAGCAGCACAACAATCAGGACTCACTGCCTGTACCTAGACTCCGAAGTCTGCAGCGCTCTTAAAGAGGCAATAAGCTTCCTTGTGCCTGAGTCCACTCCACTAATACGCGGGCTGGTTTAAGGAAGGAGGATCTGCTGTCAGCGCGTAGACCAGTCAGATAGCAGGGGCGTGTCAGTCACAAGGTCCAGCGGCGCCGCCTCCCTGCAGATCGGTTGGAATTCTTGTGTGCGGCTGTAGGTGGCGCGCTCTCACACCGCCGGGCAATGGGGAGTTTGGCACGGCAGCTGGCTGTGGCTCGGAGGGTTGTGCAGAGGGGGCTGAGCTCAGCTGCGGGGCACAGAGAGGTGCAGGTCACCCACCTGGAGGGAAACAATGAGGGTGAGTGCGACCTAAACACGTGACCTAGAAGCGGGGGGAGGGGCTTATAAAGTGATCTCTCTCTCTCTGTCCTTAGTTGCTGTGTTTTTATTGACAATCAATAAACTGCTTCCTATGACTGTCACTCGTCCTATGGCTGTCACATAACTGTCACTCCTATGGCTGTCACATGACTGTCACTCCTCCTATGGCTGTCACGTGACTGCAACTTCTCCTATGGCTGCCACATGACTGTCACTTCTCCTATGACTGTCACTCCTCCTCCAGCCATGCAGGTCATTGCACAAGGATTGCTGGGAACTTTCCGATTCAGGCAGACTTTTCACCCAGAGTTGTGTTGCAATAGCTGTATTCATTACAAGCTGAGTGTCCAGACAGATGAGCCCATGCCTATAAATCAGGGGTGTGTGGGCCATTTTACCATAAGACCCCCCCCACCTCCATAGTTCTCCTTTAAAGCTTAACTCCCGGATTGTAAAGCGTCCCATCAGGAAAGCAGCTCACAAAGGTGTCAATTCAAAAGAAGCTACTAATTACCTCTCCTGGTGCATGTACTGCTCTGCTGGAGAGGAATTACCCTCCAGAAGTTTTATAGGTGACCCATCTGTGTCCCCCGCTGTGCTCAGTGGTTCCTCCCCACCGATTGCCACATCACTACAGGACACAGTCGGCGGGAGGAACCACTGAGCACTGCGGGGGACACAGGGGTTTCAAACTCCCAGAAGGGTCACTTATAAAACTTTTGGAGGGTAATTCCTCTTTATCAGAACAGCGCAGGCAATAGGAGAGGTAAGTATTCACTAACCTCCTTTTTGCAGGGAGACCTGTATGAGCTAGTTTACTGTCCTGGCTTTGTTGCTTTAAGGTACCTGGACCAGGTTAGAACTGTCATGTTACTGATAGTTGTACTTAATACGTCTGCATTCACTTTAGAACTCTGATGTTACTGACACTTGTACTTTGAAGTACTGCAGGCAATGTAGAATTCCTATATTACTGACAATTGGTAATGTCATTCATTCATAAGATTGGAGTGAATCAGGAAAATACCACATTATGGCCACAAGATGGAGCTGAGGAGCAAATATAGACTTATTTCCTACGACCCATCTAGTGCTCCATCTAGTGGCCATAATGTGGTATTTTCCTGATTCTCTATTCCTATGAATTCATTATATTCAACCTGGAAGGAAAATATACCATTTGTTCTTGCCCCCATCCACGAATGGATGCCGGTTTGCAGGATGCATGACTCTGCACATTTTTCATAAATACACACCAGAACAGTAGGTGAGGGGAAATCTTCCTGTTCCTATGAAAACTCTTCAATTCCGTTCACTTTGGGGAGATTTCCTCTTACTTCCTTTTGCATCTGCAGGACAGGAAGTAAAAATGGACCGAGTTGTAGTTTAAATTACCGCAGGCTTATCGCAATACTAATATGTTGGGTGGAATTGTCTGGAGCAGCTACCAATTGTTGGTTGACTGATCCTTTACTAAAAGAGTGCCATGAGCAGTTATAATAATATGAGATCTGTGGCAGCCAATAGGAAGTTGACGTTTTATCATTAGGGTAAGTAGTGGCTTGGGTGTGGATCTGGTCATCCAGAGGTACTGACTTTGGAATCAATGGTTATCACTCACAGTTATTTTTTAGCTTGTTGTGAAATCTCTATTTATAAAGAATCACATAGCTTATTCGTCCGGGAAAACTGCAGGTCCGATGATTCGGTGCGAGTTGTGAGAATGGGGCGAAAATGAATGTTTTTAGTGTAATTTCTCTTATTGAATGGTCTTCAATAGGTTCATTCATACAGAACAGAGTGAATGGGGAAAATACCACATTGTGGCCACTAGATTATTATTATAAGGGATGCACCGATATCGAAATTTTGGTACTGAGTATCGGTCATTTTTTTTCAGTACTCGCCGATACCGAGTAACGGAAGTCCCATTCAGGAAGCCAGGGGGCGTGTAATGACTCGCCACCCGGCTTCCCGATTAACAAGAAAGTCCGTCCCCTCTTACCTTGGTATGTCCAGCCTGTCACCCCCAGGGCCACTCCAGCCAGAAGGCGGCCTTCGTCTGGTACCCAGCTGGAGCCGTTTGGCTGGCCAATCAAGCTCCCTCGTCCTGAGATAACGAGGGAGCATGAAGCCAACTTCCCGGCCAATCAGAATGCCGGGCGCTGCGTCATTACAAGGCGCCCGGCTTCCTGATTGGCCAGCTTCCCGACCAATTAGGAAGCCGGGCAGCGCGTCATTACACGCTGCCCGGCTTCCTGATTGGTCGGGAAGTCGGCTCCAAGCTCTCTCGTCACAAGTGACGAGCATGGAGCCGCTTCCCGCCCAATCAGGAAACCGGGCAGCATATAATGACGCGCAGCCCGGCTTCCTGATACAGGAAGTACTCGTGCTAGGCATCGGAGCATTTGGGCGCGTACGAGTACTCGCCCAAATACTCGGTATCGGTGCATCCCTAATTATTATATAGGATTTATATAGCGCCAACAGTTTGCGCAGCGCTTTACAATATAAGGAAGACATTACAGTCACAATTCAAGACAAGATGATAAGGAGGGCCCTGCCCCTGAGGGCTTACAATCTAAAAGGGAGGGGCAAGTGATACATGAGGAGGTAGCTGAGTGGGGATGAATTGTTTGACAACTTGATGGTTCAGTGGTTAGGTTGAGGCGGGATAGGCTTCCCCGAAGAGATGTGTCTTAAGGGATCGCCTAAAGGCAGTCAAGGTGGGAGATAGACAGACAGGTTTGGGTAAAGAGTTCCAGAGGATGGGAGAGACTCTAGAAAAGTCCTTGAGGCGAGCATGGGAGGAGTTGATAAGGGAGCTGGAAAGCAGGAGGTTTTGGGAGGAGCGGAGGGGACGATTAGGGTGATATTTTGAGACTAGATGGAGCTGAGGATCATAGAAACTAAATACATGTTAGTAATAAGACACACTGAGGGGAATTTATCAACACTGCAGCATACAGAATCTGGAGCAGTTGCCCAGGGAAACCAATCAGCTTCTGTCTTACATTTTCAAATATTAACTGAGTAAACTGAAGAGAGAAGCTTATTGGTTGCCATGGGCAACTGCTCCAGATTCTGTATGCAGACGTGTTGATAAATTCCCCTCATTGTATGTATTCACCACAGCTCCATCTAGTGGCCATAATGCGGTATTTTCCCCATTCGCTCTTCATTCTGTTCTGTATGAATGAATCTATTAAAGAATATTTGACCAAAAGAGAAATTACACAACATTCGTTTTTGCTCCATTCTGACAACAATTGGCTATCTTGCAGAGATGAAATGTATGGATGTATTTTTGCTGGAAGAATAAGTGATGATATTTATTTTTTAGACCCTTATATGTCTTGAGCAATGAGAAGATAAAAGAAATGTGATAACCGTGTGCCCATTCAGGCCATGGGTCATCTCCGCGTAGAAGTCAGGGCACGTCAATAGACCTCTCATCAGACCTCCCGTCTATGAATAGTCTGAAGCTGGCCATACACCTAGAGATTATCTGCAGATTTTCTGTGGTCAGATGGAAGAAGTGCAACAGATTCCTCCATCTACGCTACACTGTGTGGTTGGAGGAATCTCCCGCTGGACCAAGCTTCAGTATCCTGCTAGTCGGCCCCGCTGGCTCTTAAAATACCTGAACAATGCCTGCATCCAATCAGATTGTTCAGGTGTTTTGAGAGCCAGCGGGGCCGACTAGCAGGATACTGAAGCTTGGTCCAGCGGGAGATTCCTCCAACCACACAGTGTAGCGTAGATGGAGGAATCTGTTGCACTTCTTCCATCTGACCACAGAAAATCTGCAGATAATCTCTAGGTGTATGGCCCGCTTTAGTTATCTGCAGATCATCTCTACGGTAGGTGTATGGCCAGCTTTAGAGTTGGGCCTTTCAATGAATGATTGCCGTCATGTCTTGTTGGAATTGTATATCATTCTCTATTCCATATGTTCCAGGCATTGCAGAGATCGTGATGTGCCGGCCTCATGCTCGGAACTCGCTGGGAAGGCTGTTTGTCAATGAGGTAACATCAGAGGCCTGTCATGATCCCTTTACTGAAAGGAAATCTGAGTTCTTTGTAAAGTTTTAGGAAATGTCAAAGCCCAACTCCAGCTTCAGGTTCACTTACATGGTAACCATTCCAGGGGGGGGGTGTGGCTGTACTGTATATGGCAGGGGGG
>NW_017306357.1:2318722-2319706 GCF_000935625.1 Nanorana parkeri | reverse complement strand
GGGATGTTCCTGACATTTTGTACAATGGAGGAGTCTACTGGGATGAGCAGCAAAATCATCTTCAACGTTATAGAACAAGTCCAGTGGACTGTAACCAACTTCTAATAGCTAGGAAACTCCTAGCTAGGAAACTCCGGCCCTCAACCTGTTGTGGAACTACAAGTCCCATGAGGCATTGCAAGACTGGCAGTTACAAGCATGACTTGCAGAGGCATGTTGGGACCTGTAGTTAAAGCCCAGCTGGAGAGCCAGAGTTGTCCACCCCTGAGCTATACCATGACCTGGATAAATGAGAACCTTCACGGAAACATTTGCTTTGTTTCTTTGCTGCTCCGTTCAGCCACTGGAAGTGAGGAAAGGAAGCTCTGTGTAAGCCCATGTGACAGTGAGGAAAGGAAGCTCTGTGTAAGCCCATGTGACAGTGCTCAGCCAATCACCAAGCCCCAATGCTGTCACATGAGAGGAAGGGGCGTGAGTCCCTGAGTCACGTGTTCCCCAGACAGGAAGTACTAGTATTTTTTTTTTTGCTCCCATTTGCCAGTTATGGTCACATGTACAATGTTTGTAAAATAGATAATGACGTGGTGAAATACATCACGTGTTGTTGTTCATCTGAGGTTGTATTTACCTAATTCTAAGACCTGCTAAGGACCAAACGATTTCTATTATGTCCTGAGACTTAAAACCATAGAATTCATAGAGGTGGTACCTTTCTTTTTCACAGGACTGTATATACACGAGCCCCTTGGTCTGTTTGGTGAAGATAATTATAGTCAATGATGTCAATATGTTCCCATGAATAATGTAAAGATTCTGCCATTTTGGGTTATACTTCTGTATACTTAAAGATAAGCTATGGGGCAAAAGCAATATAACTGTGCACCTCGGTTCGTAAGTACGGGCTGTCCTTAAATCGGGGACTGCCTGTAATGACATGTATGCTTCAGTTTGTCAGCTACAACACACCAGTGTTTGTTTTTCTGA
>NW_017306357.1:2314245-2318697 GCF_000935625.1 Nanorana parkeri | reverse complement strand
ATAGTTTTATTCTCTCTTGGTCCTACCAGTGGATCCATTTCTTTTCCACTTCCACTGTAATAGGGTGACAACACCACTTCTTTTGCAGTCAGTGAAATCCCTGAAGTGTTGTCACATTAAGGAAAGGGTTATCTTACATGGACATGTCATTTTGGACTTTAGATAAGGAACAAACAGATAAGAGTCAGAATCTACATATGTAACACTTTGTTTAGCAGTTACATACTTGGATAGATATAAATGCATGTACAGTACATACATCTTTCTCTCAAGTAAGATTTACAAGTATATAACATTTGTATAAAATCCTTTATTATCGCTTTCACATGTCACTGACATCCAATGTTTCCCATATCTCTGGTTTTAGTTCTTCCATTCTATAGACAGTCTCCGACATGACAGCGCTGTCCGTGTGGTGGTGGTTAGGAGTGCAGTCCCCGGGGTGTTCTGTGCTGGTGAGTTACAGATTTGGAATGATATTTGCTGTCTGCAGACAATACGCAGCATTTCACACCATCATGTAGAGCAGTTTGGTCCATCGTCTGTATGAAATGTGCAGCTCTTGTCAAGCTCTGCGTAACTTTTCATTCTTATTTCTGCTGCTGCAGTGGTGCTATTCCTGTGAGTATTACATGTGCAGGTTAGTGATACCGTTGTTTATTTATATGATGTTCAGTCTCAGTGCTGGGAACATACGTAGGTGCAATTTACTGTAGAGTACAGATAAGTGAGCCAGGGTTACTGGTAAGTGAGCCAGGGGTACTGGTAAGTGAGCCAGGGGTACTGGTAAGCGAACTAAGCTTCCCAACTTTGAAAGAACTCCGAACATATCTGCGATTTACTGTAGAATACAGATGCGTGAGCCAAGAGTACAGATGGGTGAGCCAAGAGTACAGATAAATGATCCATATGTACAGATGAGCGAGCCAAGAGTACAGATGAGCGAGCCAAGAGTACAGATGAGCGAGCCAAGAGTACAGATAATTAATCCATAAGTACAGATAAGTGAGCCAAGAACACAAATAGGTGAGTCAAGAACACAGGTAAGTGAGCCAAGAGTATTATTATTATTATTATTATTATATAGCGCCAACAGTTTGCGCAGCGCTTTACAATATAAGGAAGACATTACAGTCACAATACAATTTAAGACAAGATGGTAAGGAGGGCCCTGCCCCTGAGGGCTTACAATCTAAAAATAGAGTATAGAGATAAGCGAGCCAAGAGTACAGAGATAAGCGAGCCAAGAGTACAGAGATAAGCGAGCCAAGCTTCCTAACTGTGAAAGAACTCCGTGTTCATTGTGTCTTACTTGGATTTGTCCAGTGGCCGAGATACATCTGATCCACCTGTAAATGGCCCCGAACTGCAGCCACTGTGGACCTGGAAGACTCACTATGGGGAAACATTCTGAGGTTTTCTGTGTCATATCTTCCTAATGAGACGTCAGAGGGTAGCTGTGACCAATGAAAACTTGTGCATACTGCAGGTTGCTGTACTGATGACATTATGTTAGCAGGGGGTTCTAGGCTCGGTCTGTGTCAGGCTTTGAGGATAGAATAGGCAGAGGACGTCATTCAATGGCAGTTGAAGAGCTGAGAGTTTGATGTAATCCATTGTTTTCATTAATTAACCTTTGACCCTTTGCTCTTACCACACCTTTCCTTTCACTCAGGCGCAGATCTCAAGGAGAGAGCCCAAATGTCCAATTCTGAAGCGTCCCTCTTTGTTCGAGAACTCCGAAAATTAATGAGTGAATTTGGTGAGTGTGTGGGGCAAGGCTGGGTAAGAGCAACTTCATAATAATGTTGGCAGAAATGTATTTCATAAGTTACTCATAACATCCAAGTCATAGTACTGGCCTATAGCAGGGGGCGGCACTGTATAGCGGAACTCAACAGCCAAATCGTTTCTCAAAAGATTTGTCATTCTGTTCAGCCAGTCCTGCTATCCACTCAACTCTGCCATGCTGAAGGAAGATGACTTTATTTCCTGGTTCACCTTTACAGCTTTGAATGTCACCTACCTGCTTATTAGGAAAGGATTCACCACTGTCATGATGATAAGTGGCCTGGATGAAGAGGTGATGGGGAGGGAAGCTGCAAAGCTGTACCATGAAATAGAGCTGTCCCCTGTATATCTGTGCAGTGTGGTAGAGGTGTGTGACCAAAACTAGAGGTAGAGTTGTCTAGCAAAACTACAAATTATTTGGCAGGGGAAGTTATTTATTATAGTCGTATAGTTAGTTGTTGCCTTGGAGTCCTTCTTTACACTAGAAATGAGGAGACTATCAGGGTCATTCACAAAAGGGTGAAGAGTTTGGAGACGGCAGGAGAAGTGAACAATCTGGAGACGGCAGGAGAAGTGAAAAATCTGGAGGCGGCAGGAGAAGTGAACAATCTAGGACAACATGGCTGATCTGGAAAGTGAGATGAATTGGAGAATGTTTCCAGTTCAGCGATGTTGTCCTAGATTGTTCACTTCTCCTGTCTCCTCCAAACTCTTCACCCTTTGTGAATGACCCCGTTGGTATGTGTTGGTCCCAGCAGAAGTATGAAGGAATCAAAAGAAGATCAGTCACCAGCACACACGTAATGGAATCATAGATTCTGTTTCAAATGTTATTGAATCATCGGCAGCGTTTGTCATACATAGCCGACGTTTCGGGGCCACACAGGGTCCCTTCCTCAGGGCTACAAACATAGCATCACTATGCCTCCCTGAGGAAGGGACCCTGTGTGGCCCCGAAACGTCGGCTATGTATGACAAACGCTGCCGATGATTCAATAACATTTGAAACAGAATCTATGATTCCATTACGTGTGTGCTGGTGACTTTCTGATCTTCACTTGGAGTTCCACATGGCACTGTCCTTGTCATCCCTACGAGCACCACCAACCTGCAAGGTCACAAGGCTGTATTGAGTGCAGATGACTCCCGACACTATCGTATGATGGAATCATTCTCCCTGGAATGTCGGATGCTCCAATTTCTAAAAAATGTTAAATATCAATAACATTTCTGAAAAAAACCTAGAAATGATGAGTCAGCAGTTACTAGCAATGAGCCAGGGAACATAAGATTCCACGGGCAACTGAAGACAAGACAAAATGAATGACAGATGTCATTTTGTTAGCTGCCCATTAGGATTTGGCATGTGGTTGAGGGTCTAAACAGAGGAAACTTCTCAATTCGGCCCTTCATGGAAATAAGGGGTCAAGTTTCATTAAAGAGAACCTGTTACGTGTAAAAGCCCATTTCATAGATCACTAAAAGCACTGTAGCCAGAAAAGCCTCTTCTGTTCCATCTTCTGATTTTACTTCTCTTGTTATCAGGTTCTGACTTCCCCTATGTTTAGGACTAAGCTCCACCAACCGAAATTGAATTGTCCAACGATACTGCCTCTGCAGGAATTGTACTTTTAAAACAGGACAGGGACAAATCTTTCTGTGTTAGGAACCCAATGATTGATGTTACTTGTTGCCCTTTAAGATATAAATGCATTCATTTGATATCTTCTCTCCTCAGCTGCCCTCCCAATGCCCACTATTGCAGCTGTGGATGGCTATGCCTTGGGTGGCGGTCTAGAACTGGCATTGGCTTGTGATCTCCGTGTTGCTGGTAAGTAGTAAAAAAAGCAAAATTAGCAAGGGGGCAAATGAACTATTCTCGAAAAGAGGGTAAGAACGCGTCCATCAACGCTGTTCTTAAAGCTGGACACCAGGCAGCTTTAGAATACACACATGCATGCAGCTTTGTATCCACTAACCTGTCAATAAATGTTGTTTTTTTTAGTTCTTTGATAAATATCTGAATTTGAATTATTAGCCTCTTTCAATGCCCCAGATTGGGAGAGGAAAGGACAGGACAAGGACATTTGCTGACAAGGAACACACTGATAGGAGAAGAGGGCAGAGTCATCAGAAACCCTATTAGTCTCCAGCTGCTCTCCTTTACTGTCCAATCAGCAAGCTGGGGCAGAGAGAGGACAACAAGGTATCCCTAAGGCTGGGCACACACCTTACAACCATCGCAAGACTTTTGTCTTGCGATGGTTGTAAGGTACTTTAAAAAACGTACGATCTGCCCATCTTACATAGGCAGATCGTACTTGCGATCGCTAGCCACGCCCCCTGAGGGGCGGGCTTCCGATGACCGCAATGCCGAACGGGCATTGTGCGCTTGCGCACACCGGCCCGTCCGGCTTTTATCTTACGAACATCCTACACACCCGCCGAACATCGTACGATGCTCGGCGGGTTTTCAAACATGTTCGTAAGTTTAAAGTCGTACGACCTTACAGTAGTAGAGGTCGCACGGCTTCCACACACCTTACGATAATCGTACGATCGCGGGATTTCCCACAATTATCGTAAGGTGTGTGGGGACCTTTACACAGTCTACAATTGTAACTGAGAAAGAGGTTTTGTGTGCTGTGCAGCAGAGCAGCA